>NC_083745.1:12387642-12665142 GCF_033458585.1 Syngnathus typhle
TTCAGATCTTTTGCGCACACGAAGGGTAGTCGACCACCACAGCGACGATCATTCCACTGATCGTTATCTGTAGGAAGACAAAAGAGAAGACAAATTATTTTCTTGTCCATTCCCTTCACGGCGGTTGGTTGGTTCGCTCGCCCTTCCTCATGTACGTACTTGGGAAGTTGATCTCGACACAGTCTTGATCTGGGTTCATGGTTGGCCTGTTATTCGCCCAGTCGAAGAAATCAACCTCTGAGCCGTCCGTCCATAAATAATCTCCATCCTGAAAGACGACGTTACATTTTTCGCTTTTCAAAAAATGACCCTTTCACTTCCAGGGAAGCTGAACGAACGAACGAACGAATGAACGAACGAATGTCGGAACGGCCCAATGGACTGACATCAGCTTGTTGAAAAAACCAAAATCTTGGACGTTACCTCGATCCGGTCATACAGTCCAATCCAAGTCCGCGCAAAAGAGCCAGCCCCCGCCAGAATCACGTGGCGGACTACTTCATTTTCAAGTTGACTGTGGATGGAAACCAAGTTTCCGCCGAGAATGTTGCAGACAGTCTAAGGGTGGAAAAAGCAAATGAACAGAAGCCAAAAGAAGAAAAGCCCATCTAGTTTTTGTTTCTGCGTCAGCAAAGGTTGTACCTCCGCAAGACGGAAATTTAATCGCTCGTTTTGGAAGATGAAACAGCGGGTGTCCAACTGAGTCCAGCCGGCAGGGCAATCACCTCCTGCCACATATTTGACAATCAAAAGCAGTTAAGAGAGTTAAAGAGCCAACGATGCCTTGTCGTTCGCAAACCCTAATCCAGACGGTTACCGACCTATTTTGACGGAAGCGGCCCACTGTGAGAAAGGAACAAAAGAGTCAATCCTTGTTCACAACGACTGACTGGCAGTCAAATAGGGTGAGCGCAAGCCACCCAGACATTGTTCAACTTACACTTCCACTGATGCCGCCGCACAAGAGCAACACGCCAAGGGCAAAGTGCATCTGTCAAATGAAAGAGAAAAGCATTTTGTGTTCAATGGAATTGCCAACAGCAAAGAGGTTTGGGTGCCATTTGATGCTGAACAAGCCTTGTTACCTTTGCTGCCTTTGCTGAGGGATCTGAATGAAAGAGCGCAGTTTACCTTTTTATTCAAGTGAATGACAGCCAGTTATTTTGATGTGGTGACGCACGCTGGAATCAATGTTGCTTTCCGTTGGCACTTTGTGTCATGAATGTAGTAATTACAGAGATGCGCCTTTCCAGTACAATAGCACAATCAGGTAAACGTGTGATCAAGTCAGAACTGGGACAGCAGCCATCGTGTCAATCATTTGTCAGTTTTTCATTAAGCCCATTCCAGATCGACAAGACAATTCAAGTCCATTGTTTTGTGCCTGGGATGGTGGAGGCTATATTTGGTCCAAAACAAACATTTACCTTTGGCTGCTGTCTCGGGGACTGCTTCCAAACTGGATTGATTCCACGCCCCGCCCAGCTCGTACCACCCAGAAACAATCATGTGAACCTGTCAAACAAGGAAGAAAACTAAAACAAATAAATGTGAATCTGAAAGCTCTCCAATTTTGAAAAAACATATGCAAGTGAAAAGAAAGAGATGATTCCAAATAATGACCAAAGCAAAGCTGACATACTTACGCTTCAAAGAAGCCAGATGTTGGCCAAGGACCAGCAATATCCAAAAATCAGAAATCGCTCTTTTAGCCACGTCAATGGAATTTAATTTGTAGGTCTTCCAAATTGAATCAGATCTGAAATTCAGCAATATATGTATCAATTTGTAGCAAGTGATGGGAAATGGCCAACCTGCTGGAAGCGACGCAGCGCCAGCAATACGTCCTCTCCAGCTGTATTGCTGTTTGGGGTGGCGGCTGCACTGACTACAATTTGAAGGCCCTGCAGCGCATAGTGAACACGGCTGGTAAGATTATTGGTGCTTCACTCCCCTCCTTGAAAGACATTTACATCTCCCATCTCACCCGCAAGGCGACCACGATTGTGAGTGATGTGAGTCACCCCGCGCACTCTTTGTTTGCTCTTCTGCCCTCTGGGATTAAGAGAGAGGTACAGGAGCCTGCGCTCCCTCCCGCACCGCCAGACTCAACAACAGCTTCGTACTCCAGGCTGTTAGGATCCTGAACTCGCTTCCCCTTTCTGCGTAGCGTCCTGTACTTTGCGCTATGCTTACTGTCTGCTGTACGCACACTGACTCCGTTTTGCTCCTCTTATTTATTGGGTTATTTGTTTATTATTTATTCATCACTCATTTTATTTATTTATTATTTAGTGTCTGTGCCTTCTTGTTTTTATTTGTGTCGTTTACTTGTATGTCTATCGTGTAATATGTCTCGTCACCGTGGGATAGAGAAAACGTCATTTCGGTTTCTTTGTGTGTCTCGACATGTGAAGGAATTGACAATAAAGCTGACTTTGACTATACCAGTCAGCCCATTATTAGGACGTCCGTATTTATTGAAGTGGTGAAAGCCAAAGGGTGAAAGTTGCTTTTGCGGAGTGACTGCGGTGCTAGAGCGTTGCGGGCTGTCCCTTCAATCCTCATGGTCCAAGTGTCCCAGAGCAAGACGCTGGCTGATCCCTCCTCCGCTGGCAGGCAGGCGGGCGGGCGGGTTTGCAGGCGGCCGGCCGGCCGGCCAGACAGCCACGCAGGCAGCCAGCCAGCCAGCCAGCCAGCAACGCAGGCAGGCAGGCCTGTTAACGTTGTGAGCAGACAGCACGCTGTGCTGTGCACTGCACTGCAGCACGCTTCATTAGTGTGAAGGTGAAGACCTTCACACTATTGTTATTCTACAACATTTTGCGCTAGCTTTCCGTTAGCTTTCTTTGCCGCTTAACTAGTTCCACATACTTCAACCGATTCACTCCATTCCACTTTTCACTTATTCCAAAAATTCATGGCATGGGTGCTCACATTTTTCTCATTCCAAAAATTTTCCGTTTTCGCATAATTCACAAATTTATGGCGATTTTTGCCCCATTCATTCTTAATGGCAGATTCAACATTTCACATTTACGTTGTTCCAGTTTCAAATTCACATGATTCAACACATTCAAATCACATTGGGGACATTCCCAAACTTGCCAAATTCAAAATTTTCACGTTTTCACTTTTAAAATTTGCATAAAATTTTGCAAAATTTCACAACATTTCGTTTTTCACTTCTAACTTCTACATTTTTCCACCGATTCAACTCGTTCCAACTTTCAACTATTCATCTTTTGCCTACCTATTCCACAACTTCCCACTTACCAAAAACTTCACATCTTTTATTTTGAAATTCAACCAAAATCCTCTAAAATTTCCTTTTTCTACTCTAATTTCTACATTTTTCGACCGATTCAACCCATTCCAACTTTCAACTGTTCATCATTTTTCTACCTATTCCACAACCTACCAAATACTTCACATCTTTTATTTTGAAATTCATTCCCAATTCCTTTTTCCCTTCTCATTTCTACATTTTTCAACCGATTCAACCCATTCCAACTTTCAACTGTTCATCATTTTTCTACCTATTCCACAACTTCCCACTTACCAAAAACTTCACATCTTTTATTTTGAAATTCACGCCCAATTCCTTTTTCCCTTCTCATTTCTACATTTTTCAACCGATTCAACCCATTCCAACTTTCAACTGTTCATCATTTTTCTACCTATTCCACAATTTACCAAATAATTCACATCTTTTATTTTGAAATTCACACCCAATTCTACAATATTTCCTTTTTCCCTTCTCATTTCTACATTTTTCAACCGATTCAACTCGTTTCAACATCATTCTGCAACATTCCTTAAATATTTATTCAACTTCTTCACCTTCACACGCAATTCCTTCAGGAATTGCAAATTCTAGTTATTATTATTATTATGATTATTATTATAATTATTATGATTATTATTATTATTATTATCATCATCATCATCATCATAGAGAGAGAACGCACATTGTTTTATTTTGCTCTGCTCTGGTCAGGTCAGACAGGATAGGCCAGGGGTCACCAAAGTACGGATACGGCCCACGGGACCGTTTAATCCGGCCCGCCAACCCTGAACAAATTCCATCCATCCATCCATTTTCTGTACCGCTTAGTCCCCACTGGGGTCGCGGGCGTGCTGGAGCCTATCCCAGCCGTCATCGGGCAGTAGGCGGGGGACACCCTGAACCGGTTGCCAGCCAATTGCAGGGCACACAGAGACAAACAACCATTTGCACTCGCACTCACACCTAGGGACAATTTGGAGTGTTCAATCGGCCTACCAAGCATGTTTTTGGGATGTGGGAGGAAACCGGAGTGCCCGGAGAAAACCCACGCGGGCCCGGGGAGAACATGCAAACTCCACACAGGGAGGGCCGGAGGTGGAATCGAACCCGCACCCTCCTAACTGTGAGGCGGACGTGCTACCCAAGTGCGCCACCGAGCCGCCCTACCCTGAACAAATTGTATTATTAAACTTTTTTTTTTTGGTCATTTTGCCTACAATGACTGCGTTTCCCCAGTAGATGGAGAAGCGCTCGCCTGCGCATTTACTACCGGAAGCCGTGTCAGAAAGCTCGGTGCACACTCACAAGTGCGTGTACGGACATGGCGTACTCGCGCTCTATTTGTATCAATCCCGAATTTAGAGCGTGGGCTTTGACGACAGCATTCTTGTAATTCGCGCGCTGAGCTTTCAGATGCAGTTTTGCGCTAAAGCCACCCACAAACCTTCCCCTGGAATCCTTCCATTAAAATGAGTCGCCCAAGGAAAAGCAAGGTGGACACAGTGCCGAGCGTTTAAAAGAGAGTGGCCAATTTGGCTCGACCTACGCGACGTGACGTTCAGCCACATGAACGTCAACATCTACCCGTCACAGATCGAGGTAAACGGACCAACACCTCGGATCTCGCCTAAGAATTGCCACAACAAATTTTACTCCAGACTATGACGCACTATCAAACTTTAACAAAAAAGACAGCGGTGTCTACAAGCCTACTGGAACCTACAAAAGGATTATAAGGAAGGAACACAAGAACTTTAAGAGACTGCTCATATGTGTCAGAGAGGTTCTGCTCTGACAACTGAGCTGAACTTTTATCTGTTAAGATTGTGCATGGCACAACAGAAAGTTAATGTTCCATGGTTTTTTTTCTATGAAGAACCCAGAGAGAGTTATTTAGTTATTATTTATTTCCTGATTTTTCTGTGAAGAACTCAGAGGGTTATTTAGTTATTATTTATTTCATTAATAGTGTTATTATTTGTTTCCTGACTTTTTTTCTGTAAAGAACCTGGAAAGGGTTATTAAATAACCGTTATTTGGTTATGTGTGGCTTTCTGGAAAACAATACATTTTTTAAGCTCCCCTACGATCGTCACACTTTTTCTGTTCCAAACTGACACCGGCCCGCCATCAGAGAAGGGAAAGGTTATGTGGCCCTCACAGGAAAAAGTTTGGGGACCCCTGGGATAGGCTCAAACAGACTTGAGAAGCATTCTAAAGAATGAATCTAGAAAGAGTTTCTTGTTTCATTTACTGTGTTCACAAACGCTCAATGATCATCAGTGCTATGGAAGCAAAAAGCACAATCTAACCCTTACACCTGATTGTATGGAAATATTCCAAAGGCACTCAATCACAGCTGCTCCCCTCTGCAAAATGATACACACAAACCATTTGATAGCATTTCCAAATCATTGACCATTGCAGAACAAGAATGCATCTTAAAAGTGATTCAGATCTTTTGCACACACGAAGGGTAGACGACCACGACAGTTGCGATCATTCCACCGATTATCTGTAGGAAGACAAAAGAGAAGACAAGTTCTTTGCTTTTCTGTTGAAATGTCCATTCCCTTCATGGCGGTTGGTTGGTTCGCTCGCCCTTCCTCATGTACGTACTTTGGAAGTTGATCTCGACACAGTCTTCATTTGTGTTCATGGTTGGCCTGTTAGTCCCCCAGTCGAAGAAATCAGCCTCTGAGCCGTCCGTCCATAAATAATCTCCATCCTGAAAGACGACGTTACATTTTTCGCTTTTCAAAAAATGACCCTTTCACTTCCAGGGAAGCTGAACGAACGAACGAACGAACGAACGGATGTTGGAACGGCCCAATGGACTGACATCAGCTTGTTGAAAAAACCAAAAGCTTGGACGTTACCTCGATCCGGTCATATAGTCCAATCCAAGTCCGCGCAAAAGAGCCAGCCCCCGCCAGAATCACGTGGCGGACTACTTCATTTTCGAGTTGACTGTGGATGGAAACCAGGTTTCCGCCGAGAATGTTGCAGACAGTCTAAGGGTGGAAAAAGCAAATGAACAGAAGCCAAAAGAAAAAAAGCCCATCTAGTTTTCGTTTCTGCGTCGGCAAAGGTTGTACCTCCGCAAGACGGAAATTTAATGCCTCGTTTTGGTAGATGAAACAGCGGGTGTCCAACTGAGTCCAGCCGGCAGGGCAATGACGTCCTGCCACATATTTGACAATCAAAAGCAGTTAAGAGAGTTAAGGAGGCAACGATGCCTTGTTGTTCGCAAACGCTAATCCAGACGGTTACCGACCTATTTTGATGGAAGCGGCCCACTGTGAGAAAGGGTTGACAAAAGAGTCAATCCTTTTTCACAAATACGGAAGTCAAATAGGGTGAGCGCAAGCCACCCAGACATTGTTCAACTTACACTTCCACTGATGCCGCCGCACAAGAGTAACACGCCAAGGGCAAAGTGCATCTGTCAAATGAAAGAGAAAAACGTTTGCGTTCAATTGAATGTCGAGCTTTGCCAATATCAAAGAGGTTTGGGGGCCATTTGATGATGAACAAGCCTCGTTCCGTCTGCTGCCTGTGCTGAGCAATCTGAAGCAAAGAGCGCGACTAGCGGCTTTTCAACCTTGGCCTGACCTTAACTTTGAAGCTCATCAACTCCACTGCAAAGACTCATCAAAAGGGGACCTACGTTTGTTTTGTAATCGGTAAAGCTGGTCAGTCTTTGTCTTGGCGTGCTGCAGTTTTCTTTGGTGTCTTCCCACACGGCAGGACTGTGTTCAGCTGAGTCCCAATTTCAACTTGGATGCCTTTTTATGTGCGTGCGTGCGTGTGCATTTCACTAACTTTGCCTCAGGGCCACAAGTCAAAGTCAAAGTCAGCTTTATTGTCAATCTCTCCACATGTCACAACACACAAAGAGACCGAAATTACGTTTTTCTCCATCCCACGGTGACGAGACACATAACACGATAGACATACAAGTACGCGACACAATATAAAAACAAGAAGGCAAAAATTCAAACAATCAATAGTAAGAGTGACGAATAAATAATAAATAAACAGATAACACAATAAATAGTCAATATGCAAAGTGAGTTATGTACACCTGAGCTCTGCCTGCGTGGCTTCCTGGCTGCCTGCCTGCGTGGCTGCCTGCGTGGCTGCCTGCGTGGCTGCCTGCCTGTGTGGCTGCCTGCCTCCCTGGCGTGGCTGCCTGCCTGCGTGGCTGCCTGCGTGGCTGCCTCCTTGCGTGGCTGCCTCCTTGCGTGGCTGCCTGCCTGTGTGGCTGCCTGCCCGAGTGGCTGCCTGCCTGCGTGGCTGCCCGCCCGCCCGCCCGCCTGCCTGCCCGCCTGCCTGCCTGCCTGCCTCTTTATTTGTTTGTCTCTTTATTGCTTGCAAAGTCTTTTGCTTGATAGATGTTTTGTTTGTCTCTATTGCGTGCAAACTCTTTTGATTGATAGCCTTTTTGTTTGTCTATTTATTCCTTGCATGTTTTGGCAAGCAGCTGCCTTCAGCATCTTGACACACCTATGTTGGAGAATGTGTTGGTGAAGGCGTAGCAGTAGCTAAACAATGGACTGTACATTGTTTTAGCAGGTGTGTCTGTGTGTCATTAGTTTGGAAATGCTTGGAACTCATTTGGCCCTTAGCGTCTCCATTGATGTGCCCGTGAGTAGGTGGCCCAAATTCCTCAGCGAGCTCCAGAGAAAGCAAGTTTAAATCGGGGAGCTGATGAGCCGGGAGCAGGTGGGCCGACGAGTGCCCATTACGTGGGCGTTACGTGCCGAGCGTGACAGGATGGGAGGGGCCAGAGCAGAGAGACGAAAAGCACTTTTGAATTCCTGATATTTGTGTCAACAATCTATGGCAACTGAAAGAAAATGCTTGAGCAAAATCCCCCAAATGCTTGAGCAAAATCCCCCAAGTATAAAATGAATGGCAGCATTTCATACAAAAAGCGTTTGGGCTGTTTCGGACGCACTCTCCCCGACAGGAAGGAGATGTTCTATGGACAAGTGCATACAAATCCCGATTGAGCTCCATCTTCAAGGCAGCTCACATGCACAACATCAAATGGGCTGTTGTGGCATACGCTGCCCAAAGTCTGCTGGCCAGATGATCTTCACCATTTTCCTCAGTTGAAGACTAATTGGGAGATTTTCTTTTAAATGTGAACAAACGCTTCTTTTCATTGTGAATTAGTTGAGGTCAAGTCCAAGCCAACTCAAGGATCAGTCTGAGAAGAACACACACACACTACTCTCCTTCATTGCAAGTGGAAAAAGAAAAACAAAAAAAGAGCATTTGCACATGACCGCCCTCGCTCGCTCGCTCGCTCGCGCATTTGTTAGATTAAGACCAAAGCTGCACGTGACAATTCAGCCGTTTGGAGAGGAATGAACAATATTGATTCCGTTCCTATCAAGAACAAAACAAATCACCATGTTCAAACTTAAACTGAGTGACAAATATCAGTTGTGCTTGGCATTTGTACAACTTTCACAAATCTAGTTTTGAGTCTGTAGTTGGTGAAATGCGTCTTCTAGTAGTTTTTCTTTTCTTTTCTATGACTCTTGTTTGCTTCCCTTGTATTTATTTGTGTGTCACACGGATCTTAAGGCGCCGTTCGGAATCGAGCGCTAATCCTCCCCGAGCGACCGACCGAGCGACCGACCGGCCGAGCGACCGACCGGCCGAGCGACCGACCGAGCGACCGACCGACCGACCGACTTCCTCAATACTTTTCTTTTTTCCCTCGACCATTTGATTTGTTCACAACAGGGCTCATTGTCCCACTTCTCTTTCCTCTTGGTTTTTCTTCTTTTTCTTTCTTTCTTTCTTTCTTTCTTTCTTTCTTTCTTTCTTTCTTTCTTTCTTTCTTTCTTTCTTTCTTTCTTTCTTTCTTTCTTTCTTTCTTTCTTTCTTTCTTTCTTTCTTTCTTTCTTTCTTTCTTTCTTTCTTTCTTTCTTTCTTTCTTTCTTTCTTTCTTTCTTTCTTTCTTTCTTTCTTTCTTTCTTTCTTTCTTTCTTTCTTGTCCTCCACTCTGCTAATAGCCTTTGCTTTTGAACCCCCCCCCCCCCCCTCTGAATTTTTCCTCATCTAAATTGATTTAGACTTAATTGCTTTCCGCAGGTCTTTCTCTTGGTCTGTCACGTTGCAGTCTGTCATGTGATGACACTATCCAGCTTGTGTATTGGATCTTGTGCACAGCCAAAGGAAGGAAGGAAGGAAGGAAGGAAGGAAGGAAGGAAGGAAGGAAGGAAGGAAGGAAGGAAGGAAGGAAGGAAGGAAGGAAGGAAGGAAGGAAGGAAGGAAGGAAGGAAGGAAGGAAGGAAGGAGGTGAGACATGCTCTGCGGTTTATGAAGCCTAACCCACGGACGGACGCAGTGGCTTTGCACTCGAAGCCCAACGTGACTTGTTCAGCGATGCCGTCCATCTCTCGTAGTGTACAATGAACTCTCCCGGGCTGCGTGGAAATTCACGACGACAATTTTAAATGGCCGAAGAGGTTTTAATCCCGGCATCTGGCAGAATAATCCCGGTAAATCAAACCTTTGGTCAAAGTGCTCCAGATCAGGGTCACATTTAAAAGTGGCTCTCGATATCGTGTATTGTGTCTCGTGATTATTTGTTGGGTTTTTTTGCACTGCATTTTCTTCCTCTTTGGTCAGCAGATATTCCGAATGGAAACTTGTGACCTTTTCTTTGATGGTTGCTTTATTTGACCTGATCCATAGTTTGTGCTTTTTGTGTCCCGAAAGTATGAAACCTAAATGGCAGTGCACTCTGACCTTCTTTGGTCGCCTGGAGGAATGCAAAGCGCGCCAAGACGGTTTTAGAACAAAATGCCGTTTCACGGACGAATAATAGCCGTAGTGTTTGAACACGAGTGAGCCCAAATGCGAAGCACAAGCCTCAAGCGAGGCAAGGCAAGCAGCAGGGCAACGCTAGAGGAATGCATTGACATTGAGTGGTCAGTCCGATCGATGTCTCTTTTTCTCTTCTTTTCTCTTTTGCTTCCAAAGGATCTTACAGGCTCACTGTTGGCCGTGGCTTTTCTGACTTCCTTTGGAAGTTCCATGCTCTATGGATACAATTTAGCTGTGGTCAACTCTCCAGCGCTGGTAAGCAAGCTACACTGCCATCTATCTCAAAGTATTTGAGTCCAAAAACACCAGAACCGCGTTTGATGAATCGAAACAAGAGATCAACATTCGACTGCCATATTTGTTTGTTTGTTCCTCGTTCATGCGTCTTTCTTTCCTTAGTATATAAAGGACTTCTACAACCAAATGGCGTTGAGGCGCAATGGAACCGGACTCAGCGGGGAGACACTGACACTGATGTATTCACTCACCGTGTCGGTATTTGCTATCGGTGGTCTGCTGGGTTCATTGATTGTGGGTGTGCTGGTCACTCGCTTCGGCAGGTGAAACATTTCATATAGTAACCAGTTGATAGAATCGTATTCGGTAAAGCCTTATGGCGATTGCGGTCGTGTCTTTAGTGTGATACGCGTGTGTTGTCGATGCCGGCCAGCCAGGGCCGTATGACACCTTGAGACCGCCACGCCTATCTGTGCTGTCGTTTCAGGAAAGGGACAGTGGTCAAGAGCACAGTTCTGGTGTTTATTGGCGGTTCCTTAATGGGCTTCAGCAGGAGCTGCGGTTCCCCCGAGATGGTCATACTGGGTCGTTTCGTAACAGGGATCCACTCAGGTCATCGTCTCTTTCCGTCCAAGTACCATACTATGACCACAACGCAGAGCTTAAGGTCTTTAAGGCGTCTTTGTTTTTACCACAGGCATCTCTTTGAGTGTGGTTCCAATGTACCTGGGTGAGATTGCGCCCAAAAACCTCCGGGGCTTTCTGGGTCTGGTGCCAAGTATCTTTATCGGCACAGGAGTCTTTGCAGCCCAAATCCTTGGACTCCACGAACTGTTGGGAAAGGTATAACTCCCAGCTAGCATGCCGGCAGCCAGCCAGCCAGCCAGCCAGCCAGCCAGCCAGCCACTGTGCCAATATGCACTTTCTCTGTAAAGTAGCTGTATCGTGCGCATTTCCAATAAAGGTCATGGTTTGCAGGAAGAGCACTGGCCTCTGTTTCTCTCTGTGGTGGCGGGACCCACATTTGTCCAGTTGTTGCTGTTGCCGTGGTTCCCGGAGAGCCCCAGGTACTTGCTGATTGACAAGCGCAATGTCCACGCTACCATCACAGGTCAGTAGCGGCATCGTTAGCGCACGTTCCGTTCCTTTGCTTTGCTTTGCTTTGCTTTGCTTTGCCGACACGTCTCTGCGGTTTGCCCGCCGTGTCTTTCCTCAGCTCTGAAGCGGTACCGAGCCAATTGTAACATCCAGGCCGAGATTGAGGAGATGCAGGAAGAGCAGCGCTCCTTGTCGTCAGTGGAGACACTGTCTGTGTGGAATCTGCTCCTGGACGAGACGGTCCGCTGGCAGGTCCTCAGCGTGGCGGTCGTCAACGTGGGCATGCAGCTCTCCGGCATCGACGCTGTAAGGAGTACGGCTTGAGCTCGTTCGGGCTTAGGACGGCGGAGGGCTTCTTTTAAAATCACAATCATTGGTTGATCTCGTCATCTGATAGATCTGGTTCTACACCAATGACATCTTTGAGAACGCAGGGATTCCCACGCCGGAGATCCCTTACACGACAGCAGGCACAGGCGTGATCGAGATCATCGCTGGGCTCGTTGGGGTAGGTACGCTCGCAAACAACGCCAGATCCTAAAACGGAGCCTTATCCAATGACCACGTCCGGTCTACGTAGTGTTTCACCATCGAGAAGCTGGGAAGAAGGCCTCTTATGGTTGGAGGTTTCACCATGATGGGAATCTGCAGTGCCGGGATCACGTTGACCCTCATTTTACAGGTCAGCGTTGCGGCTGAGACAACAATTCCACTCGCTCCACACGAGGAAACGGTGCTCTCGCGTTTCCGTCCCGAGTGACTTTGACAGCTACGTTTTTCTTTTTCTTTTTTCCTTCTTCCTCCAGACTCGTTTATCCTTCATGCGTTACGTGAGCGTCTGCTGCGTCGTCGGCATCATCGCCGGATTCTGCATCGGCCCAGGCGAGTCGCTCCGTCGGGACCTCCCGCTCGCATGAGTCGGATGCTTTTTGGCCATTTCAGACTGGTTCATTTCAAACCTTATTGGTACTGAGGCTGCAAAATGTCCTTGTTGCAGCGGGGGTCCCTTTTTTGCTCACAGCAGAGCTCTTCAAACAGTCCCACCGCCCAGCGGCCTACATTGTCGGAGGATCTCTCAACTGGCTTTCCAATTTCACTGTGGGCTTTGTCTTTCCCTTCTTACAGGTGGGTGCGCTGGGGGGGGGGGGGCAGAAACAAAAGTGTGTTGGCTGGCTTTGCTTGTAACATGATCTATTGAGTATTTAGCCACTGATTGATTGCATGTGGCTGGAAACAGGTGCATTTGGAGTTAGAAACGTATTTTGGCCTGGCAAATATCACATTTTCTTTCGTACTTTTGCAGAGCAAATTGTGCATCTTTGAAGAAATTGTGGGATGGCATGAGATGGCATGGCATGGCATGGCATGGCATGCCATGGCATGGGATGGCATGGGATGGCATGGGACAGCATGGCATGGCATGGCATGGCATGGCATGGCATGGCATGGCATGGCATGGCATGGCATGGCATGGCATGGCATGGCTTTGGTACAAGGCTGCTCACTGAAAAGCAGCGCACAATCGAATGTCCCATACTCTGTTTTTCTATTTGATCCAATGACTAGATGTCGGCCGGGTCTTACTGCTACTTGGTCTTCGCCAGCATTTGTCTGTCGGTGGCCGTCTACGTCTACGCTGTCATACCCGAAACCAAAAACAAGACCTTTATGGAGATAAGCCGCTTGTTCTCCAAGAAGCAGCCCGTTCTTGAGACCCAGTGCCTTCTCCTGGTGGATCAGCTGAAGCTGAAGAAGATGAACGGCTACGGAGGCCTAGAACATCACTCGCTGGACTTTGAGAGCTCCTCCTCTATACCTTAATGAAGGTTTACGTTTGAACTCTTGAGTGTTCTTCCAAATGTTTGTTGAGGACACACGTGCGCTGCTTCTGTAACATTGGCTAAATGCAGAAAGCAATTCATGAAATACTGTACATAGTACAATGTCACTCAACTAGTGTAGCAGGTCCGTCAAATACAGCCTGCCCTGAAGCAAGCGCCTGGCAGATTCAGCACTCGTATGTATGCTTGTCATCCATTTGAACTAATAGAAGAGTCAACAAATCGATAGGTTGCCGTACGATCCTCTTTCGAAACCAATGGTGCATTCTGACTGTCTTGGCGAACGCTTATGCAGACGATAACAATGGCGCTAATAAAGCGGGACTCAACTAACATGTTGCAAAGAACTCATCACTTTGATGCTTATGTACTGTGTGTGTGTGTGTGTGTGTGTGTGGCTCATTGCTGTCAAGGTGTTGTGTATTACTAGAGGAATGGATTAAGCGAGTGATGCATGGGCAGCGTGATTATGATGGCTGTTTGGGCGCACCTGAGGCCTTTTCCACACCTGCTCCCAGCTGCCCTATATAAACCCCGCTCAGCCAGCCGAGCCAAGCCAGCCGAGCCGAGCCGGCCTCTGGTTCTGTTGCCCTGCCTGCTGTCAGGTCGCGATCCGGCTGTTCTTGGCTCCGCTCCGCTCCCTGTTTGGCCTTCCCTTCCCGCCAAAGTGCTGAGGAAATGGCTGAGGGTGCGGTGCGTGCCATTCCCCATCCATGTTAGAAGAATTTTGCATGTTTTTGTGCGGCATTGTCTTGTGACTTTCGATAAATATTGATTGACATCATCCGACTTTCGATAAATATTGCTTGACGTCATCATTCAGTTTCTGTGTTGCGCAAGCTTTCCAATGATACAAACATTTTGATGAGCATTCCGATTGGTATGACTTAGCCTTCCCTTATACCAGGGGTGGGCAAACTACGGCCCGCGGGCCACATCCGGCCCGCGGGACCGTTTGATCCGGCCCGCTAACCCTGAATAAATTGTATTATTAAGCATTTTTTTGGTCATTTTGCCTGCAATGACTGCGTTTCCCCAGTAGATGGGGAAGCGCTCGCCTGCGCATTTACTACCGGAAGCCGTGTCAGAAAGCTCGGTGCACACTCACAAGTGCGTGTACGTACTCAGTAGTACGGACATGGCGGAATCGCGCTCTATTTGTATCAGTCTCGAATTTAGAGCGTGGGCTGTGACGACAGCGTTCTTGTAATTCGCGCGCTGAGCTTTCAGATGCAGTTTTACGCTAAAGCCACCCACAAACCTTCCCCTGGAATCCTTCCATTAAAATGAGTGGCCCGAAAAAAAGAAGTGAGTGCCGAATGTTAATAAAGAGTGGCCAATTTGGCTCGACGTACGCGACGTGACGTTCAGCCACATCAACATCAACCCGTCACAGATCAAGGTAAACGGACCAATACCTCGGATCTCTCCTAAGAATTGCCACAACAAATTTTACTCCAGACTATGACGCACTCGCAAAAAAGGGAGACCAACAACACTGTTCCCACTGAAAATGAAGGGGAGGCTCTCAAGTTTGTTGTGAAAAAATGCATTTTGAATATGATTTGTACAAATAGCAGGGATTGAAACTGCCATTCTCATTTTCAAACAATGCAGGATGCTCAAGGACACCTGTTTGGGACTAATCTTAACCTGTAAAGTTCTTAAGGCTTACTTTAAGGAAGTGTTTCCCGTTAGGGATGGGCGGATCGATACCAAAATATCGATATATCGATCCAGGCTGCTTATTTTTGAGTATCGATCTCCCTAGCTAAAATATCGATACTTACAATTATTTAATTATATTTTTCCTCATTTTTTTCTGCTCCAATTTGACGACTTGCACTCATGCTAGCACTACTTTTCCTTCCGCCTGCTGCACCGGCGTGTCCTGCTCTGCTCTGCTCCCGCCCCCTTTTCTCACAAGCCAAGCCCTCCTCCTCCGCCCCCCGTTCCAATCCAAACAAACACAAACAAGCATGGCCACGGCGGCGGCCCAGTCCGAACGCAAGAGAAGTCTGGTTTAGGGATATTATATTTTACTTAATAACAACGAGGCAAAATGTGAAATATGTCACAAAACAATTAAATATTGTGGCAACCACAAACTTGACAAAACATTTAAGCAAAATTCACCCCACGGTTCATGAAGAGCTGCAGTTGAAACGTGCCGCAGACACTAAGGCAGCGACGGAAAACCCTGCAGCCACACCGAGGCTAAGGTACCAAAGTACCTTAGAAGCAGTGTTTCAGAAAGGCAAGACATATCCAGGCATCAGGTCCTAACCAAAAATCATAAGCATTTGTGGTTGATGTGCTATTTGAAGCAATAATTACTACGCTTTAGTCAGTCATTTATAAATAAAGTTTTCCCCTTTTCAATTTGTGGTCGAACGCCATACGTTTTATTTGTAACTCCACTTCCTATAAACAACACTAAAGTATTACAATATTAAATGTAAGTATCCAGTGGCTTTACAAATTGATAGTTTTGCTGCTCATGACGATTAAGCCCTGCATCTCTGTTGGTACCACGTCTCTTTTTAGATTATACTAAAAGACAAAACTTTTTCCCAACAACAGAGAGAGAGAGAGAGAAAAAAGTAAAGAATAGCTCCTTTTTATTAAAGTTATACTATTAATATGCATCTTCCACTAATGCACTAATGTCTAAAAAGGTTAATAATACATGTACATGACGTAATACTTTTTTCTACAAAATTCAATAGATGACTCTCCAAGAGCAAGAATGCCACTGCATTTAAATTGTTTTTTGGCGGGAAATTACACTTCCGGTATCGATATCGGATCGAATATCGGGTATTTTGGGTAGGAAATACTTGGTATCGGATCGATTCCAAAATCATTGGTATCGCCCATCCCTATTTCCCGTTTCCTCACCTCTGTTACCAGGTGAGTTAAAACTCTGCTCTGATTTTCAGCTACCCCTCACCGTGTTGCTGTTTTGATTACTTTATTTGGATGTATGCTTTCACCGATTCTTCAAGATGATATATTTGGTCAGAATGTTTGCTGTTTGATGTGATCTCATAAGATAAACATCTTTCATTAATCTGACCTGCAGGCACTGAAGTGATGGAGACTGTTATTCATAATAACAGTGTCGTATTTTATGAGAATCACTGATAGCAGTTTTTAGTGAATTATTATTATTTTTAATGCTGTTAATAAATGCATTTGTTTTCAAAAAACTTGTTTGGAATATCCATGCTTTAGTACCTACTAAAGGCTAAAATCTTTTATGCAATGGCCTTTACAGGTCGCTTATATTACTTCACACAAACACTACGTCCATCTGCTCCTGGTTTGGCCCTCGGGTCCAAATTTAGAACCCAGTTCGGCCCGCGAGTCAAAATAATTGCCCACCCCTGCCTTATACAGTGAGTGACTCTGGTGCTCGTTGTCATAATTGCTAAGCCAAACAATTGTCACAAACAAAGACTGGGGCGGTGCCAGCTTTTTCAGAAAAATCCCTGCTAGGCAACAAGTTGTTTTGATTGCGGGTGGGCGTTTTGTTCTCTAAAAACGACATACTAGCGGCATGATTGCATTCGTAAGTTGCCACGTTTTTCATTGAAAAACATGGCACATTGGACAGATGACAAAAGGCGGGAACTAAATCCCAACAAAGGAGGAAGACGTTAGCGCGCTTGTATTTTCCTCCCGTAAGCAGGCGGTTGGAAAGCCTTTCAAAGCCATTGCTCATGCACAAGTCCAGCCAAGTGCTTGGCGAAAACAACCATTGTGTTGCGTCCCCTTAGCACGCTTTGAATGTTGCCCTACTACAGCTGTGTAGCCCAGGCAGCGCCTTTCCCAACTCGCTAGCGCCCTCCTACGGACAGCCAGCAAGTACTGACTCCAGGAGTATGACCCGGCCAGGGTTTGAACCCACAACCTTCCAGTCTCAGGGTGGACACTCTACCAGGCATTGCCAAACAGAGTTTCGAGCGACGAATCGCGTGAGCAACTTCACCTCGTTCAAAAAAGGCTTGCAATGTGGTCTGCAGTATTAGGTGAAAGCTGATGGTACCGGTGCTAAGCATCATTGCCCTGTTAAAATATGCGCAGTGTGTGATGAGATCTTAAATCAAGATGGTGCCTTGCTGAACCCCCACATGTGCTACATTCAGCCAATCAAGCCTCAACCATCTTGCAGAAATATAGTCTACTACGATTTTGAAACCTATGTAGATACAGATGGTTTACACAAACCTTTTCTTATCTGCTGTAAATCAAATAGACTGGAGAAACAGTGGTTTGGCACAGATTGTGTTGACAAATTTCTCAGATTTTTTCGAAACCCACGGTTTAAACAAATAACAATTGTTGCACATAATGCGAGAGGTTTTGATTCGTACATCTTGATAAGGAGAATGCTTGAACTAGGTATCAAACTTGACATGCTGATGCAGGGGAGTAAAGTTCTGTCATTTGTCGATTTAGACACAAAATCTCGATTCATAGACTCGCTCTCATTCCTGACGATGCCTCTAAGTGTGATGCCTAAGGCCCTGGGGTTTGAAGATAAATATTATTTTCCACACAAATTCAGCTCTTTAGAACATCTAAACTACATGGGGTGTCACCCTGACCCTACGTACTACGATATAAAGCGAATGTCACCCTCTCAACGAGCTAAGTTTGATGAATGGTATGGCAAAGAAGCTAGCGGTGTGTTCGATTTTGCTAAACAGGCGATAGCCTACTGCGAGAATGACATTGACTTGTTAATGCAGGGGTGTGAGAAATTCAGGAGTGAGTTTTTTGAGGCCACCGGAACAGACCCATTCAATGCTGTGACAATAGCCTCTGGGTGCATATTAGTTTTTCGCACTAATTTCCTAACCCCTCAAACACTAGCCATTACACTAGGGTGTCCAAACTACGGTCCAGTTTTTATTGGCCCGCAGCAAATTCTGAAAACATAATTGAATATGGCCCGCACAAGAAGCTTGAGCGCAGCGTTTGACGTCCCATTAGCACCCCCCCGGAAGAGAAGCAAAAAAAAATTGCCCCCCGGGCCCCTTCACGTTACTAAATCTGGCCCTCCTTGCAAAAAGTTTGGACACCCTTGCATTACACCTTCAGACAACTATATGCGTCAGGAAAATACGTACAAGACGACGCCATCTTGGCGCCGGCTAAACTAGCACCAAACTCATTAGCATATACATTTGCATTCTCTATCAGCCTGATTGACCACGTGAGCCGGATAACCTGAAGATTCCCGTTTACCTTTTAGAAATGTTCGCATGTAATCACGGAAAATGGTGTCGCTCGCCCTTGTGTAATGCCACACTTCTGTAATATCTGCAACCGTGTAGCCGAGGTCAAGTGCCTTAACAAATTCAGGGGTTGTCCAAACACTTGTTAACGATCTTTGATCATCATGTGTACACGCTGTTTGCTGGTTGTTACGCTCAGCGCATGTACAGCACAATGTGAAGATGAACTTACCTTTAGCTGTTTTTAAGGGTAAAACAGGGAAATACAAGACGACGCCATCTTGCCGCCGGCTAGACTGGCAACAAACTCATTAGCATATACATTTGCAGAACAATAGACATCAAAGGTTTATACATTGTTAGTCCACCCCCCCTTCCCCAGAGACTCAGCCCCAACAGAAAGGTGTCCGTACTTCCTTGCTAACTCCAACAGATACATATTTCAGGGATGAGAATTTTCCCCGGATCCACGGATTTCTGTGTTTTTTCCCGCCGGAAGTATCATTTGAGTAAATCGTGGAAATCCGTTGAGAGAGTAATTTTTTTAAATATGGGGGGAGCGGCCGTTAGCCGCGGTGACTCGCGAGCATTCCCCTGCCCGCCGCGATGGCATATACCGTATGTTAGGGTGGTGCTCACTAACTTATTTTGCAAGAACCAAACGGGAGACCAGTAAGTCTTTTTAGACACCTGCAGGTGGAGAGTCCATTTGTCACTGTGCATACAGCGATGATCGAATGACGTCTGACTCTGGCCTCTTGCAGGAGCATTTTTATTGAGAGAAACAGAGTGGGGATTAGAGTGGAGGTTGGGGTTGAAGCCCCTGGCCTGCTGATCAAAGCATAGCAGGGGGTCTTTTACGACGTTGTGTAGACAAAGCAACACTGGTTGCTTCCTCTGCAGCTAGTCAATCAGTTCAAAAGATCTTAGCACTTTGGTAAACTAATTTTGTCTAGACAGGACAAACTAGTTAAATTATTACAGGTTATATTCCAACATAATCATACGATGAAGATAATCTGTAAACCCTAACACCGTATTTGGGCGATAATTAGAGAAGGTTTATATCCAACAGGGCGGTGGGCGATCAATAGAGAACACTTTTTGTCCGATTGCCAAGGGGCACTGAAATGGGCGATAATATGTATATTTTCCTTATGTAGTATGCAATTCCTGCATCTCACTGGTGTTCTTAACACTAAAACAGTGGCTGTTCTGATCTACCTCTAAGTGCGGGGTGCGTCGATTGACGCTTCATTGATGCGACACGTTACCGTCGCACATCACATGTTGCGCACGTCATGTTATCGCGATCATCTTGTTCGAGCGCACACCCTGATAACGTAATTGTGTGAGGATATTGTAGCGGAGTGACGAGTGTAATTGTATCATAGTTTATGGAGAAAACCAATTTAAAAGGGACATTCGACGTGCTGTCAAATCAGTCATATTTAAACTTGCGCAATGACGTCGGCATGCGGTCGCGGAGGAAAACAAGTTTTGGGGGGGAATTTTTAGCAGCATGGGCGATAATTAGAGGTATAAATGTTTTTATTTATATCATCACTAACACACACTGGGCGATTATTAGAATTTGGGCGATAATTAGAATAAATACGTATTACCCTCCCGCTACTTTTCCGTGCTTTTTCACATTTTCCATTCTCATCCCTGATATTTACTATAGGATGCTTCATAGTTTAATGAAGTTTTTTTATAATTGGAAAATGTTTTACTTTTACTGATATTTTTGTTTTTGTTTCATTCTTTGACTGGGAGAAGGTTGTACAATTATCGCATGTCAATGCAGAGATTTCCGTTTCTATTCATCTCAGAGTTTCAGGAAATAATGAAAGAGAATATGGCATTCTTAATTGAAAAAGTGGAAAAATCAAACTATCCAAACGTTTTGGAGACACCGAGCCCTTCCGGGCAAATGCCTACTATTTAATTGTAACATAATTGTTACATCGATTTTTAATTTCGGACGGCTGCGATCTGGTATGGCGCCGTGAGTGGCTGCCTCCCAGCAGTGTCCTCTCTTTTCCTCTTTATTTCCTTCTTTTCTGCTTTCTCCTTTTTCTTTTTGTCCGTTCGGCGATGCTGGTGCCTTCTATCGCACCTCGGTATCTCTTCGGATCGGATATTTTATTTTATTTTTTCTTCCTGGGACCGGGATCATCGGTTGGGCCGGCGTAACTCTACGACAGCTTCCTGCTTATCCGGCCAGTGATGACCGGGTCCCTCGCCTTGCACCCGCAGCCCCTGTGGGGAGTCCGCTTCCTCGTGCTCGTCGGGACCAATGGCTTTCGCCATGCTAGCCCCATGGTAACCATCTGCACCTGCCCCGGCTGGGTGCCCAGGACGCTGCTCACACGTTTGCCTGCTGTGTGATGTTTTCACCGATTCACGACCACGGTCCATTGGGCGTCGTTGAACTGGACTGCCCTTACACCTGTCGATGGACCCCGTGGAGGCTATTTTGTGTGTTTTGGGGTGTTCTCTTGTATTGGGGGTGCTGGTCTGCCGCTGTTAATTATTTTCCTTTGTCTTTATAGCTTTGATTTGCTTTGATGGCTTTTATCTTGAGGACTTTCTGACTTTCTTTGTGGCGCCGTTATGTGGCAGCCTTATGAGAGTTATTGAGTTGCGCTCATGCCATCCGTGTGTCTTTTGTATTACCGTTTTTTTCCGTGTATAGTGCGCCCCCATGTATAGTACGCACCCTAAGAATGGCATGCTGATGCTGGAAAAAAGCTTGTACCCATGTATAATCCGCACCCAATTTTTATGAATTTTTAAAAAAAAAAATTTTTTATTTTATTTTATTTATTTATTTATTTTTTAAAGTCCCAATGATCGTCACACACGCAGAGAGGCAATGGGTCCCATTTTTATAGTCTTTGGTATGGTCTTAACTAGGCTGGATGTAATTTTTTTTGTTGGCGTTGATTTCTCCGACTGCCCCTAACGCACCACCGCGCTCCGTGCGCGCATGGGCTGCGGACGTGAAAAAGGCGGCTCTGTATGGGAGAGACGTTGAAGAGGAATAAAAACACCCTTGGAAACCAAAACTTGCCCCTCGTCGTGACTCGGAGCCGCAACAAATGTTTCGGATTTGTGTAGGGTACATTGTGACAGACAGCAAACTAGCAGGTGATCGAGCGAGCGTCTGATACAAGAGCATTGCGGTCGTATGGAGCGTGTTTGAAGTGAACAGCAGAGACGAAAGGAACAAGGCAAAGTGTTGTGAAATAAAATATTACCTGTAATACGCATTTTGTTATTTGCTGATTGAAACTGCTAATTAAACTGTGAATTGAAACTAATAGGAAGAAAACATATCTTGCTCTTAATATAGCTGACGTGTCTTGCGCATACGTTCTGCGCATCTGTAATGGCGGCCTCCGTATGACGTCCGGTCCGCGATGGAGATTAAAAACAAACAATATTTGACAATAACACACCATCAAGGATTGCACCATCACATCAAACGATGTGTCGTCAATTATGGATTTTTTTGACTAAGTGTGTTGGGCAGGATGGCTGAATGCGATGCGCGATTGACAACAAACAAGAAGAAAGGTGAGTTTTATTTCGGGGGAGATTTGTCATGTCTCGTCCCCAGTTTTGCTATGTGTCTAGGTTGCCATAGTTTCTGTTCGCGTCGCCCCTCTCTTCCTGTGTCACCTCAATCGATGTAACGTGTTTTGTATTTAAGTCCTGTCTGCCCCTCGCTCACCGTTGGATCATTGCATGTGTTACTGTCATTCTGTTCCTGTCTTTGGTAATGTCACCCTGTCTTTTTGTTCCACGACTTTGTCGGTCAGTTCTGTTGTTGGTTTTGTTGTACCATGACTTTCTTTAAAAAAAAAAGAAAAAAAACAAATTTAAAAAAAAAAAAATTAAAAATTTTTTTTTTTTTACCCATGTATAATACGCACCCCAGATTTTAGGACAATAAATTAGTTAAATTTTGCGCACTATACACGGAAAAAAACGGTATCAGGATTACGATGGCGGCGCCCCAGTCGGCTGCGGCTGCTGCGGCTGCTGCGGCTCTCGACGTTCCTTTCCTTTGTTGAGAGCCGTATGCGACGAAATTTCGTTTAGTGTGCACCAAGTGCTTACAAAATGACAATAAAGTCTGACTAAGTCTAAGTCTATTTTATCTAAGGAAGCCATAGCCTCAAGAGTTGGAACTAAAACAACCAAAAGTACGACGGTCCTTGGTAAGTAATAACACTTTGAATCAGTGTTTGTGAATACTTTTGGATGTTATGGTCTCTTTTACTCATGAAATGTTACAAAAAACTGTAGGTGGGTACGTATATTTGCTTTCTACTGGGATGTAATCCACTCTTAATTCATATTATAATTTCTGTTCATAATTTGTAATATACAGGTTAGAAAGCTGTCTAGGATTGGTGGAAAATATTTGAGGACAGGCCCGAACAAGACAATGGAAAGGTTTGAATACACATACAAGCTTAATCTATATATACACCCTATATTGGAACGGACAACAGTGGACTTTAACAATGTGTCAGTGCATTTTTTTTTCCAGTTGCAGACTCTTCACCAATGACATAATGGCACGCTATAACATGCATGGTAGTGGCCGCCAGGGCAAGATGGCCTTCCAAAAGATGGCCTTCTATGAAATTGTCAAAGGTAGATTTAAAAAAAAAAATGTTAGTGTGTGACTGAACTGGGTAATTGTGCCATTCTGACAGTTACTTAATTAACATGGTTTGTCTCCATTAAATTTCTATAATTATAGTCTGACTTTATTTCTTAATTACTTACAGCGTAACCCAGTCAATAACGGGCGATGCCATTGAGCCAAGTCCCTTGAAACCATGTTGAACTTTAGGCTTACATTGAAATGTTATGCACATCAAAAGGTGGTCGCAAAATGCCTTGAATTGTTTTTCTGCGGCCTAGCAAATTTCATGCTTCCTCATCTAGAATTAATATAAAAAATTTACCATTTATCCTCGGTATGTGTTGGCAGAAGCAGTCCAGGTATCCTACCCGGAGGCCACGAAGGAATCAGTGTATAAATCTATTGCACTGA
Source organism: Syngnathus typhle (assembly GCF_033458585.1). Lineage (NCBI taxonomy): Eukaryota > Metazoa > Chordata > Actinopteri > Syngnathiformes > Syngnathidae > Syngnathus > Syngnathus typhle. Next base: position 12,411,286 of record NC_083745.1, read on the forward strand.
AATTAAAACAGGCGTCAGCGCGTTGTGGTGGTGGGGCCTATATGAGGAAATGAACCAAAAGATTTTTTTTTCTATATTTTGAATATTTTATTTTTTGAATTTTGTCCTTATTTGACGCTGTCTATATCATGATGTATTTGCACATTATTCTGTTTTTGATGGTTTTATAATGTTTTCAAATATGCATTCATTTAGATTTGCAGTTAGCCCCAATATATATACATCTGTGTTACTGAAATAAAGTTAGAGGTCCAAAAACACACTGTATATTTTCCAAAACATCGTGGAACGACACAAAGGTAAGGATCTCAGGTTAAATGTATTGAAGTTGAATAGACATCTAGTGTCAAGGAACAGAATGGAGCAGGGTGACCAAATGCAGCTTGGACCAGGGTTTATTGGAGAACACAAACTAACAGACTCGGCAAACTGACACGACTTAACAAACAAAACCAACAACACGACTGACCGACAAAGATGTGCAACAAAAAGACATTAAGACGACAACAATCCGACGGGGCGTGAGGGGCAGACAGGACTTATATACACACGACAGGTAACAAGAGGCAGATGAGAATAATAAAACCAATCATGGACACACAGGAGGGGAGGGGCGAGCATACAGACAGAAACCATGACAATAGACACGTAGTGGAACGGCTTGGGACGAGACATGACATCTAGATGGTCAAATGATTGGCGCTGATCGCTATTAGCCATCATTCGAACATCTACTCAATAAACGTCTAAAAACACTTTCACATAAAAGACGTCTTAAAGACATCTATGCCATAGACGCCTATATTTGTTACACTTTTAGCCGAGACGTCTGGTTAGCATATAGACGTCTAATAGACGTCTATTAGACATCAAAATGCTCGCAGACTCATGAGACAAAGGAGTTTGGTTTAGTGAGAGGATAATTGACTCACATTGGCACCCGAATTTGTGTGGGCTCAGGGGAGATGTAACGGCAAAAGATCGCCAGTAGGGGGCAGCCTTACCCTTCTGGCGGAAAAATGACTGCAGCATACAGATTCTGCGGAAATAGCACAACGGAGTAATTCATTCATTGTAATTTTGCGGTGTAGTAAAAGTGTCGTCAAAAATTAAAAATGCAAAGAATAACGACAAAATAGGTGCAATATAGTAGCTACTGTGGTACAGTGCAACCAGAGGCGTAGCCAGGAATTTTTCCAGTAGGGGCGCGTGCCCACAGGAAAAAACACCGAACATCACCCACGCCGTTCGCTGATCGCTAAAACAACATCCGAGTCTGGGAGGCAAACGGTGAATGGATAACATCGCGCACATAGAATAGCGCAAGCACATTCGCGCAAGACCGAAAGAAAAAAACGGCATGAAAATGAAGAATCGAAAAAGCTCGATTTTTTTCAACCGGGGCGCAGGGAGTCCTAACCGGGGCGCCGCCCCGGCTCGCCCCGGCTTGGCTACGCCTCTGAGTGCAACCTCTGGGTTATAAATGATGATAGAACTATATTCATCCCACAGTGGGCAAATGTACTTGTCACAGCAGCGTACAAGAGTGCAAGAATACGAGTGCCAAATTTAAAAAGGATAAATAACAGAAAAGACAAAGACAAGTGCCAACAATAGCGGTAGAGACGAAACACAATTTTATCAGGGCCACGCATGTTGTAGAGTCTGACGGCAGTGGGAAAGAAGGACCTGCGCAATCTTTTCTTCCTATAACGTGGGTGTAATAGTCTGCTGCTAAAGGAGCTGCCCAGGGACCGCACAAATTCATGGAGGGGGTGAGAGGCAGGGATGAGAATCTTCCGCGGATTTCCGTGCTTTTTTTCCATCGGGAGTATCATTTTTGTGAATCGTGTAGATCCGTTGAGAAAATGATTTTATATCGGGTGGAGCGGCTGGCAGCAGTATTGCGACAACAGCTACCTTATTTTCGGCAGCATTCTGGCGCTACTTCGTCACATCATTGGCCTACTCATTTCCCTAATTAGCAAAAGTTTTAGCCAGCATGGCAAAAGTTTTAGAGAAAAAAGACGAGGATCGTGCCAGGGAAATAGACAAGTCGAACGGGATCAAGAACTGATTCAGATGGGGATGGCTCGAGAGCAGCGTCATCTTACAACTCGGAACACAAAGACGCTCTTAAAGCAATGCGACAGTGAGCGCCAGGCGCGCTGCGGTTGCGCGATCGGACTAAATTAAGCTCCCTGCGCACTGAGGTCCACTTCAATTTTGGAAAGTACACCAGGACTTTAAAACTATGTTCTAAATTTCAGGGACGGCTCTGTCACAATAATGCAACCAGCGCGGTGCAGTTGCGCGGTCTGCGACGTGCTACGGTTGCGCGTTCGGCGGTGCGCTGCGATTGCGCGATCTGACAAAAATGCGCAAAGGAAAAAAGGCTTAAAGTCTTGGAAGGGATTAAAATTTTTCCATTATTTGTAATAGGAAAATAGATTTGGAATTCCACTGACTCGCTTCTCGAAACCACCTTCTGGAACGGATTGTGGTCGAAAACCAAAGCGTGACTGTATTATATTCACCTTGGTAGCCCACCAAGCAGGAATATTTTTTTAACCAAACTGTTGAAATTGAGTGATGAAATTAATAATAATAATAATTAATTATATTTATAACGCACTTTATATTCGGGGGAATCTCAAAGTGCTACATGGCAGATAAAAAGAACAAGAAAAAAAAACAAGGACAAGTATAAAACAACTGGACGACAACCAAGATGTGAGAGAAATTACGGAAATGCTAAGGTGAAGAGGTGAGTTTTAAGTCCAGTTTTGAAAGAGTCAGTGCATTGGGGTGCTCTTAGGTGGTCGGGGAGGGAGTTCCACAGTGTAGGGGCTGTATGGCAGAAGGCCCGGTCGCCCATGGTGCGCAGCTTGGTTTTCGGAACGTGGAGAAGGTGTGAATTGGATGAGCGGAGGCTTCGGGTGGCAGGTTTTGGGGCAAGGAGTTCTTTGAGGTATGGGGGAGCATGTCCGAGGATACAATGGTGAGTGAGGAGGGCGATCTTATAATCAATTCGGAATTTGATGGGAAGCCAGTGCAGAGAACGGAGGATGGGTGTGATGTGATTGCTTTTCCGCACCCTCAACAGGATCCTAGCAGCGCTGTTTTGAATGTACTGAAGCCTCTGGAGGCTCTTGCTAGGGATCCCGATGAGGAGTGCGTTACAATAGTCTAGCCTTGAGGAGACAAAGGCGTGGACAAGTTTCTCAGCATCCGTCAGGGTAAGTGTGGGGCGGAGTTTGGAAATATTTCTGAGGTAGAAGGAGGTTTTGCAGATGTGTTTTATGTGTGACTCTAGGTTGAGTTGAGGGTCCAGTTTCACACCCAGGTTGGTGACAGTGGCTGAGAGGGAATAGTGAGACCGGCGAATAAGATGCTTGTTATTGGGCAGGTATGGATCTGATGGGGAGTGCCAATTAACATGGCTTGGGTTTTGTCACTGTTAACTTGCAGGAAGCTGAGATTCATCCACGCCTTTATCTCCTCCAGACACAGGGAGAGGATGGATGAGGGAGATGGAGAAGGCTGGGTTATGGAGGGCAGGGGGTCAGGTCTGAGGTATAGCTGGGTGTCGTCCGCATAACAATGAAATGAGATGCCGAACTTCCTGATTATATTGCCGAGTGATAGTATGTAGAGAGTGAAGAGGGTAGGACCGAGTACAGATCCCTGGGGGACACCAGAGGTGACAGTGTGAGTGTCGGATTTTTTCCCCCCAGGGAAACGTACTCGGTCCGGTTCGAGAGGTAGGACTGAAGCCAGGTTAGAGCAGTGCCAGAGAATCCAGTGGAGTGAAGTTGGTTAAGGAGGATATTGTGGTGGACAGTGTCAAATGCAGTGGACAGATCCAACAGGATGAGAAGTGACGGGGAGCCTGCATCGGCAGCCATGAGAAGGTCGTTGGTGACCCTAACAAGTGCTGTTTCAGTGCTGTGGCCAGAGCGAAACCCGGATTGAAATTTCTCAGCGATGTTATTGCGGGTAAGATGAGTGTGAAGTTGGGCAGCTACCACTTTTTCCAGAACCTTGGAGAGGAACGGGAAGTTAGATATTGGTCTGTAATTGGCAAGGTTGTCCGGGTCAAGTGAGGGTTTTTTTGAGCAGGGGGGTAATAATGGCAGTCTTCAGTGCAGGGGGTACAGAGCCAGACTGGAGTGAGAGGTTGATGAGATTGGTTATTAGGGGACTAATGGCTGAGGTTTGTTGTTTAATGAGGGGTGTGAGGAAAGGGTCCAGGGCACATGTGGAGGGTTTCATCTTTTTGATGATGTCCTCTACCTCCGACTGCAAGATAGGGGAGAAGCAGCGGAGAGGCTGGACTGTCCCGGGTGGAAGGAAGGGGGGAGGAGGTGAAGTGGTGGGGCCAGAAGAGGAGAGGAGCTGGGTGCGGATGTTGTCAACCTTAGCGGTAAAAAAGGTCATAAAGTTATTGGACACTACCTCTGAGGATTCTGTTGGAGTGGTGTGATGGGGTTTGAGAAAGTGGTTGATGGTTGAAAAGAGTTGTTTTGAATTTCCAGGGGTATTGTTTATGATATTGGAATAGAACTGGGCACGTGCAGTCCCAAGGGCTTTTGAGTAGGCCTTCTGGTGTTCTTTGTAGGCCTGTTTGTGCACGGTCAGTCCTGAGGCTTTAAGACGACGCTCCAGGATGCGCCCAGTTGACTTCAACAGACGCAGCTCACTGGTGTACCAGGGGGCTGAGCGTGAAAAAGTGACTGTTTTGGTTTTTTGGGGGGCCATTCTCATTTTCAAACAATGCAGGATGCTCAAGGACATTGATGCACCACCTGTTTGCGACTAATCGTAACCTGTAAAGTTCTTAAGGCTTACTTTAAGGAAGTGTTTCTCGTTTCCTCACCTCTGTTACCAGGTGTTTGTGAGTTAAAACTCTGCTCTGATTTTCAGATACCCCTCATCGTGTTGCCGTTTTGATTACTTTATTTGGATGTATGCGTTCACCGATTTTTCAAGATGATATATTTGGTCAGAATGTTTGCCGTTTGATGTGATCTCATAAGATCTTTCATTAATCTGACCTGCAGGCACTGAAGTGATGGAGACTGTTATTCATAATAACAGTCTCATATTTTATGAGAATCACTGTTTTTTAGTGAATTATTATTATTATTTTTTAATGCTGTTAATAAATGCATTTGTTTTCAAAAAACTTGTTTGGAATATCCATGCTTTACTACCTACTAAAGGCCAAAATTTTCTATGCAATGACCTTTACAGGTCGCTTATATTACTTCACACAAACACTACGTCCACCTGCTCCTGGTTCGGCCCTCCGGTCCAAATTTAGAACCCAGTTCGGCCCGCGAGTCAAAAAGTTTGCCCACCCCTGGTCTAGGCCTTTGTCCAGGATGAGGTCGTGAATAAATGATTTACGGGTGATTGCTTGGATGTTGAGGAGATCCATTTTGATTGTGGCTGTGGGGCTGTGTTTAGGTAGGGGGCGAAGTAGAGAGAAATCCACTCCACGTTTTCTGTGCCACATGAAGTGCAGTCCACTCTGTGTTGGAGTGAAATCCACTCCGTGTTGGTGTCTGTTCCGTGCTGGAGAAATTAACACTCCGTGTTTTCCCGGGAACCCGGTGTCCGTCTTGTGTCGGAGTCCGCTCCGTGTAGGAGTGAAGTCCCCACCATATTTTCCAGGCCACCTGGAGTACTGCAGCCCCGCATGGTTGCTACAATAAGATCCAAGTGCGCCAGGTATCTGATGACGTGTTGTACATGCGACCGGGTGTCGGGCGGAGGAGGAGCAGATGAATGGTACAGTGTTATGGACGGGTTGGGAGAAAACAAAGTTACGACGGGTGCTTCTGTGGATGTAACGTGATCTGCAGAGAAGTCCGAGTTGTTTGATGACTGAGACACACCCTGGAATGGTGTGATTACTCAGCTCCAGCAAGCAGGGGATGGAGTAAGTTAACATAGTGCCGGTTGGAGAACACTGAACTTGAGTGTTAGCCATTGGCTAGGCTAGCCAGGATGCCTTGGCGGGGGGTGTGGGGTGGGCGCGCCGTAGTAGGCAGCCGGCTCTGTGGAGGTTCGCCGCGGTTCGCCGCGGTCCAGGCGCACTGCACACTAAAACTAGAAGATAAAAACTAAACTTTAATAATGGCTAAAAAAATAAAAAAATAAAAACACTAAAACTAAACTAATTCTGGTGGAGAAGCGGCGAACAATCAGCGCCAGCGTCCTCTCCCCAGATTACTTCCGCCTTGGTCCACCCAACAAATTAATGGTTTTGGGGTTGCTATACTGCCAAAATCCAGGAGTTTCCACGGAGCTTTTCCCCCTGAACACCCTCCGGGGCATTGCCCCTGGCCCCCTGCGGCCCCGAATGGGGGGCTGTGGACCCTGTGCCCCCCAATAAGGGCCTGTGGCCCCTGCAGCCCCAATGAAGGCCTGTTTCCCCCGGCCCACTGCGGTCCCAATTGGGGGGGGGGGGGCTGTGGCCCCTGACCCCCCCAATGGGAGGCCCTCGACCCCCCCCCCCCCCAGTGGGGCATGCAGCCCCCAGACCCTGGCTACTTTTCAGTGTTTTATTTTATTTGCTGTTCTCATCCCTGGTTGGCTCGGCACCCCTTACTCCCGAAGCACCCTCCACAAAACCTCCCGAAGGACACGTTTGAACGCCTTCTCCAAGTCCACAAAACACACGTGGACTGGTTGAGCGAACTCCCATCCCGCCTTGAGGATCCTGCCAAAGGTGTAGAGCTGCTCTTCCGTTCCACGGCCACGACGAAAGCCACACTGCTCCTCCTGAATCTGAGGTTCGACCTCCCGACGGACCCTCCTCTCCAGCACCCCTGAATAGATCTTACCAGGGAGGCTGAGGAGTGTGATTCCTCTGTAGTTGGAACACACCCTCCGGTCCCCCTTCTTAAAGAGGGGAACCACCACCCCACTCTGCCAATCCAGAGGTACCGTCCCAGATGTCCACGTAAAAACTCTGGGCTGATCTCATCCACCCCTGGGGCCTTGCCCCCGAGGAGTTTTCTAACTACCTCAGTGACTTCGACCGCAGAGATTGCAGAGTCCACCTCAGAGTCTCCAGGCCCTGTTTCCACAATGGAAGGCGTGTCGGTGGAATTGAGGTCTTCGAAGTATTCTCCCCACCGACTCACGACGTCTCGAGTCGAGGTCAGCAGCATGCCATCTCCACTGTAAACAGTGTTGACGGTGTACTGCTTCTCCCTCCTGAGATGCCGGATGGTGGACCAGAATCTCCTCGAAGCCGTCTGGAAGTCATTCTCCATGGCCTCGCCAAACTCCTTCCACGCCCGGGTGTTTTCCTCAGCAACAGCCGAAGCCGTGTTCCGCTTGGCCACCCGGTACCTGTCGGCTGCCTCCGGAGTTCTGCAGGCCAAAATGGCCCGATAGGACTCCTCCTTCAGCTTTACAGGATCCCTTACCGCCGGTGTCCACCAGCGGGTTCGGGGATTGCCGCCACGACAGGCACCGACCACCTTACGGCCACAGTTCCGGTCAGCTGCCTCAACAATTGAGGCACGGAACATGGTGTTAGGGTGGTGCTCACTCTAACTTATTTTGCACGAACCACTCGGAGACAAGTTAGTCGTTTTGGGCACCTGCAGGCGGAGAGTCCATTCGTCACTGTGCGTACAGCAATGATCGAATGACGTCTGACTCTCGCTTCCCACAAGACCATCTTTATTAGGAGAAAAAGGGTGGGGGTGACAGTGGACTGAATAGACAAGTAAAAAAGGCCCTTGACCTCTAGATTATCAGGGCAGGGGATGTTTTACAACATTGTGTAGGATGGAACAAGCTAGGTTATTTATTACTGGTTACACACCAACATAAGCATAAAACTAATCTACCAAGGTTATTCATTACTGGTTACATACATTCCAACATAATCATATGATCAAGATAGTTTTGGAAAACCCTGACACATGGTCCACTCGGACTCAATGTCCCTGCCTCCTCCGGAACGTGGGAAAAGCTCTGCCGGAGGTGGGAGTTGAAGCTCTTCCGGACAGGGAATTCTGCTAGAGGTTCCCAGCAGACCCTCACAGAGCGTTTGGGTCTGCCAGGTCGGACCGGCATCTTCCCCCACCATTGGAGCCAACCCACCATCAGTTGACAGCTCCGCATGGACACCCTTATGTTTGAACATGGTGTATATTATTGAAAACCGTATCGAGCACAAAAGTCCAATAATAGAACACCACTCGGGTTCAGATCGGGGCGGCCGTTCCTCCCAATCACGCCCTTCCAGGTCTCACTTTCATTGCCCACTTGAGCATTGAAGTCGCCCAGTAGAACGATAGAGTCCTCAGAAGGAGCGCTCTCCAGCACTTCTTCAAAAAGGGCGGGTACTCTGAGTTGCTGTTCGGTGCATTGGCACAAACAACAGTCAGGACCCGTCTCCCCACCCGAAGGTGGAGGGAGGCTACCCTCTTGTTCACCAGGGTGAACCGCAATGTGCAGGCGCCCAGCCGGGGGGCAATAAGTATGCCCACACCTTCTGGACGCTTCTCACCGTGGGCAACTCCAGAGTAGATGAGTCCAGCCCCTCTCGAGAGGGCTTGTACCAGAGCCCAAACTATGTGTGGAGGGAAGTCCGACTATGTCTAGTCCAGGGGTGGGCAAACTTTTTGACTCGCGGGCCGAACTGGGTTCTAAATTTGGACCGGAGGGCCGGACAAGGAGCAGATGGACGTAGGCGTTGTGTGAAGTCATATAAGCGACCTGTAAAGGTCATTGCATAAAAGATCTTGGCCTTTAGTAGGAAGTAAAGCATGGATATTCCAATCAATTTTTTTGAAAACAAATGCATTTATTAACAGCATTAAAAAAATAATAATTCACTAAAAAACTGCTATCAGTGATTCTCATAAAATACGACACTGTTATTATGAATAACAATCTCCATCACTTCAGTGCCTGCAGGTCAGATTAATGAAAGATGTTTATCTTATGAGATCACATCAAACGGCAAACATTCTGACCAAATATATCATCTTGAAGAATCGGTGAAAGCATACATCCAAATAAAGTAATCAAAACAGCAACACGGTGAGGGGTATCTGAAAATCAGAGCAGAGTTTTAACTCGCAAACACCTGGTAACAGAGGTGAGGAAACGGGAAACACCTCCTTAAAGTAAGCCTTAAGAACTTTACAGGTTAAGATTAGTCGCAAATAGGTGGTGCATCAATGTCCTTGAGCATCCTGCATTGTTTGAAAATGAGAATGGTCGCTAGTTTCAATCCCTGCTATGTGTACAAATCATATTCAAAATGCATTTTTTTACAATAAACTTGAGAGCCTCCCGTTCATTTTCAGTGGGAACAGTGTTGTTGGTGTCCCTTTTTTGCTAGTGCGTCATAGTCTGGAGTAAAATTTGTTGTGGCAATTCTTAGGCGAGATCCGAGGTGTTGGTCCGTTTACCTTGATCTGTGACGGGTTGATGTTGATGTGGCTGAACGTCACGTCGCGTACGTCGAGCCAAATTGGCCACTCTTTTTTAACATTCGGCAATCACTTCTTTTTTTCGGGCCACTCATTTTAATGGAAGGATTCCAGGGGAAGGTTTGTGGGTGGCTTTAGCGCAAAACTGCATCTGAAAGCTCAGCGCGCGAATTACAAGAATGCTGTCGTCACAGCCCACGCTCTAAATTCGGGACTGATACAAATAGAGCCCGAGTGCGCCATGTCCGTACACGCACTTGTGAGTGTGCACCGAGCTTTCTGACACGGCTTCCGGTAGTAAATGCGCAGGCGAGCGCTTCGCCATCTACTGGGAAAACGCAGTCATTGCAGGCAAAATGACCAAAAAAAAAAAGTTTAATAATGCAATTTGTTCAGGGTTGGCGGGCCGGATTAAACGGTCCCGTGGGCCGGATGTGGCCCGCGGGCCGTAGTTTGCCCACCCCTGCCCTAGGTAGACTGGGTGCTCACAGTGTTCAACGGGGGTTCTTGACCAGCTGACCTTCAGTTGGCGCTTAGCTTCACGATTTCGCAGGTGGAAGGCACACATCTGTGTCTTAGATGGGTTTGCACGTAAGTGGTTTTCTTCATAGTAGGGTGTTAGCTCTGTCAGAGCATTGGAGAGTCTGTCTTCCACGATTTTGAAATCAGTGGCTTGTGCACCTATGCCAAGATCGTCTGCATATATGAAGTGACATGTGTCGGCACTTTTTGGTTGGTAGTTGGTGTAGATGTTGAAGAGAAGTGGTGCAAGCACACTTCCCTGTGGGAGGCCATTCTTGAGTCTTCGCCACCTGCTTTTCTTTCCTCCAAGTTCAACAAAAAAGCACCTGTTTTCAAGCATGCTTTCAATCAGCTCTGTCAGACGGATGTCTCTTGTGGTCTCCAGGATCTTGCTGAGGAGACGTCTGTGGTTGACTGTATCATAGGCAGCAGAGAGGTCGACAAACACCACACCAGTTACCATCCCTTCCTCATAACCATCTTCGACGTACTGGGTGAGGTTGAGTACTTGGCTAGTTGTCAACTTGCCAGGGCGGAAACATGCTTGTTCAGGGATGAGGTGTTTGTCAACAAAGGAGCCAATTCTCTTGAGGATTAGACGTTCGGAGAGCTTGTAGGTGTGACTCAGAAGTGAGATTGGTCTAAAGTTCTTGGGAGCGGATGGATGGACTTTTTACACAGTCCAGCGATGTTTTATATATATATATATATATATATATATATATATATATATATATATATATATATATATATATATATATATATATATATATAAAAAAAAAATTCCCCTCTCACCCTCCGCGGGTGGTCTCCCACTCCAAGCTCGGGTCCTCTACCAGAGGCCTGGGAGCTTGAGGGTCCAGCACAGTCTTTTTACACAGTCCAGCGATGTTTTATATATATATATATATATATATATATATATATATATATATATATATATATATATATATATCGGCTGGATAGCTCAGTAGGATAGTCGCCAGACTATCAACCAGCGGGACCCGGGTTCGATATCGCCTACCTCATAAACATGATGAGAGATAAAGAATCAAATGAGATGCCGGCTCAGACGTCGCCCGGACAAACAAAGTCTGCGTCAGGCGTTGGGGAACCAGAACGCCTAGATGTAAAGTGGGCTACTGGAACAAGGCGGAAATGGGCGAGATGTGAAAACCTAACACTGTTGGAGTGCTACTACTCCAGTGAACCAAGACAGAGAGGGTACATGAAGCGAATGTGGGAGCAATGGCAAGGGCGATATCCACACTCAACACTAACCGCTAAACAACTAGTAACTCAGTGCTCCAATATCCAGAAACGGCAATTGATATCACAACTTGAGATTGACGAGGTACAACACAGATGCCAAGTCACACAGGAACCCGAATACCAGGTCAGAGAGGAGTCAACATCAACTGCCCAAGTAATTGGGTACATAGCTCCAAGAGAATATGCAACCCTGAACAAGTCAGCAACTGACCTGAAAAATAAGATCATGACTCGAATGAACAGCGGCCAACCCCGACGCCAACTACAAAGGCTAAGAGAAGCACCACCAGAAGATCTGGTTGAAAATCTGAATGCAGCACTGAGAGCAATCCCTACAACCACCATCACAGAAACCAATGAGTTGATATACACTTCAGCAACAGTGATCCTGGAGATGCTTGGTTACAAGAGCAATATCAAGCATGAGATACAAGACCCACCATGGAAAACAAGGTTGGAGGCTAAGATCAAGACAGTGCGGAGAGACGTGAGCCAACTATCGGAGATCCAGAAAGGTGCAATGAAGAAACCAGCACCCAAGAAGTACAGCCAGATGAACGTACCTGAAGCACTGGAGACTGCCAAACAGAGGCTCCTAGCCCTGTCCAGCTGCCTAAAGAGATACACAAGAGAAAGTGAAGCCAGGCGAATAAACAGGCTCTTCACAACCCAACCAGGAAAAGTGTACTCTCAATGGCAGGGTAACAACAGCAGAGCAGACCCACCAAGACTGGAGACTGTGCAATACTGGAAGGGCATATGGGAGAAGAACACATCACACAACAGGGAGGCACAATGGCTAGTCTCTCTAAGAGAAGACCACAGCAACCACCCTGAGCAGAACCCAGTTACCATCACTGTGACAGACATCCAAGAGAGAGTCTCAGGTATGAAGAACTGGACAGCACCCGGGCCAGATATGATCCATGCCTACTGGATTAAGAAGCTCACTGCACTCCATGAGCGCCTAGCAGAACAAATGAACCAGCTACTAAAAGTTGGAACTCACCCCGAATGGTTAACTGAAGGACGCACAATCCTGATCCTGAAGGATCCCACGAAGGGTACAGTCCCATCCAACTATCGGCCAATAACTTGTCTCCCTACAACATGGAAGATCATGTCAGGCATCATAGCGGCTAAGATAAGTGTGCACATGGCTCAATACATGAGCACAACACAGAAAGGCATAGGCAGCAATACCAGAGGAGCCAAACACCAGCTGCTGGTTGACGGAACAGTCGCCCGAGACTGCAAGACTCGACACACCAACCTGTGCACTGCCTGGATTGATTACAAGAAAGCCTACGACTCCATGCCACACTCATGGATCACTGAATGCTTGGAACTGTACAACATCAACAGGAACCTGAGAGCCTTCATTGCAAACTCGATGGGACTGTGGAAAACAACCCTTGAAGCCAATTACAAGCCAATTGCACAAGTCTCCATCAAATGTGGCATATACCAAGGAGATGCTCTGTCCCCACTGCTGTTCTGCTGTCTGAACCCCCTCAGCCAAATAATCAACAAGACTGGCTACGGATACCGACTCAAAAATGGGGCCACCATCAGTCACCTCCTATACATGGATGACATAAAGTTGTATGCCAAGAGCGAGCGAGACATCGATTCACTGATCCACACAACCAGGATCTACAGCACAGACATTGGAATGTCATTCGGACTAGAGAAGTGCGGTCGCATGGTGACAAAGAGAGGGAAGGTAGTCCATACAGATGGGGTCTCACTCCCAGAAGGAACAATAACAGACATTGAGGACAGCTACAAGTACCTTGGTATCCAACAAGCAAATGGCAACCTCGATGAAGCCACAAGGAGAGGAGCCACAGCCAAATACCTACAACGAGTAAGGCAAGTCCTCAGAAGTCAGCTAAATGGCAAGAACAAGATCCAGGCAATAAACAGCTACGCCCTGCCAGTCATCAGATACCCTGCAGGAATAATAAGATGGCCAAAGGAAGAGACTCAGACCACAGATGTCAAGACACGGAAGCTCCTAACCATGCACGGAGGGTTCCACCCTAAGTCCAGCACCCTGAGACTGTACACTAGCCGCAAAGAAGGAGGCCGAGGACTACTGAGTGTGAGAGCCACTGTTCGGGATGAAACAGCCAAGATCCATGAGTACATCAAGGAAAAGGCCCGAACGGATGACGTGCTCAGTGAATGTCTCAGACAATGGCAAACAGAGGAAGAGTGGCTAGCGACACCATCATGGGAGGACAAACCCCTACATGGGATGTACCATCGGCAGATAAGTGAAGTGGCTGACATCAAGAAATCCTACCAATGGCTGGAAAAAGCTGGACTGAAGGACAGCACAGAGGCACTCATCATGGCTGCACAGGAACAGGCTCTGAACACCAGAGCAATAGAGGCCAAGATCTACCACACCAGACAAGACCCAAGGTGTAGGCTGTGCAAAGAGGCCCCTGAGACAGTCCAGCACATAACAGCAGGGTGTAAGATGCTAGCAGGGAAAGCATACATGGAACGTCATAACCAAGTGGCTGGCATAGTGTACAGGAACATCTGTGCAGAGTATGGACTGGAAGCCCCAAGGTCAAAGTGGGAAGCACCCCCTAAGGTGGCAGAGAACGGGCGAGCCAAGATCCTGTGGGACTTCCAGATCCAGACTGACAAGATGGTGATGGCGAACCAACCGGACATTGTGGTGGTGGACAAACAGCAGAAGAAGGCCGTTGTAGTGGATGTAGCAATACCAAGCGATGGCAACATCAGGAAAAAAGAACTTGAGAAGCTAGAGAAATACCAGGGCCTCAAAGAAGAGCTTGAGAAGGCCTGGAAAGTGAAGGCCTCGGTGGTGCCCGTGGTCATTGGGGCACTTGGGGCAGTGACCCCCAAACTGGAGGAGTGGCTACAGCAGATTCCAGGAACAACATCAGACATCTCAGTCCAGAAGAGTGCAGTGCTAGGAACAGCCAAAATACTGCGCAAAACCCTCAAGCTCCCAGGCCTCTGGTAGAGGACCCGAGCTTGGAGTGGGAGACCACCCGCGGAGGGTGAGAGGGGAATTTTATATATATATATATATATATATATATATATATATATATATATATATATATATGTTAGATCTGGACTATAGCCCCGTTTCCAGCGAGCACTAAGGAACGAGTGTGGTAGCTTGGGGTCATGGATAAGACTTAGTTTGTTGGCCTCTATCCATTCCTCAACTGCTTCTCCATCCTTGTTCATTTCAGGGTAGCCACACTGGATACTGTGGCTGTTGAAATCACCAATAATGATCTGTGGTTTATTGTGTATTTTGGGGATTGGCTGGGGGAATATGAAGTCTACAGGTGGTGGTTTATAGACAGATGTGTCAGGCTTGGAGCAGGGAGAGGACTCGAATGCAGAGTTCCAACAAAAGGTGTTCTATTCTCTCAAGCGGAAGACAGCACAAAAAACAAAAGCGCCTCAAAATGAGGGACAAAAGGCAAAAACCAAAAGCGCCTCAAAACGAGGGAAAAAGGCTGGAGACAGCAAACAAAAAGGCGCCTCAAAATGAGGGAAATACTATGGCAAAAAACCTAACTAAACAAAAACACAGAGCTCAGGCTGGGCGACCCACAAAACACGACAGCATGACAAGATGTTACTACAGCACTGCTTAGCTCGACAGAGAGGACTTCAATACCATGGTCATCTGACATGTCTGTGTCTTCTATAGCTAAACCTGTTTTTACAAATATGGCACTGCCGTACTGCCTGTGAGGTCGTTCAATGGCCAGGACCATTCCTGGTATGGTGGGGTGATTATTTTCACTCCCTCTGTGCGTCTCTTGCAAGCAGAGCACGTCACATTGTTGTCTGCTGCATAGATCGGCTAAGAGTGTTCGTTTTGCAGAGGAGAACCCTTCGATGTTCACAGATAGGACAGTCAATGCTGGTCGTGAGGAGGTTCCTCGTTTCCAAGGTCGACCTTTGTGTCTAACTCCAGGCAGGTTTTTATTTCTGTAGCTTTGTGGCTTGTAGCTTGCAGTTTTCGGCGTAGCTTGTAGCGTAGCTTGTAGCTGCGTTGTAGCTTGTAACTTTTGCTTGTAGTGTTGAAAGGATTAGCAGTATCTAGTCGATCTAGTTGATCTCGTCAATACTCCCGGGGGCGCGACGTGGACGCTCCATTCATGACCCCCAAACCTCATTGAATAAAGTACATAAGCAGACAAGTATATTCACATATTAAATCAATAAAAGAAACATTTTACGCATATAATTATACCTACACACCAAATCAATAAAGAAGATATAACTAGACATTTTTTATAGGGGGTAATGACAAAGGTTTTTATAACTTTATGATCTGTGCATAGTGAACACGGCTGGTAAGATTATTGGTGCTTCACTCCCCTCCTTGAAAGACATTTACATCTCCCATCTCACCCGCAAGGCGACCACGATTGTGAGTGATGTGAGTTTGTTTGAGCTTCTGCCCTCTGGGAAGAGGTATAGGAGCCTGCGCTCCCGCACCACCAGACTCAACAACAGCTTCATACTCCAGGCTGTTAGGATCCTGAACTCGCTTCCCCTTTCTGCGTAGCGTCCTGTACTTTTGCGCTACGCTTACTATCTGCTGTATGCACACTGGCTCCGTTTTGCTCCTCTTATTTATTGTGTTATCTGTTTATTTATTATTTATTCATCATTCTTATTATTTATTGTTTGTGCCTTCTTGTTTTTATATTGTGTCGTTTACTTGTATGTCTATCGTGTAATATGTCTCGTCACCGTGGGATAGAGAAAACGTATTTTCGGTTTCTTTGTGTGTCTTGACATGTGAAGAGATTGACAATAAAGCTGACTTTGACTTTGATATGTATTTCTGAGCACTTTGAAATAACAAATGTCTTTTGATATATTGCCTGAATAGCTTAAATGACCCTTAAGGAATGCTGTTTTATCTGCAGATTTCTTACCTATTGAGCAAACAATGTTTGCACTTTAATTTCCATGTTGAAACTTGAATTCTTTAATGGAATTGTTTGTATCCTACTGTTTTGGGTTGTTTGCCAAGAGCTTTTTTTTTTTTTTTGCACAAAGTAGTACTGCTTTGGCAGTTGCTGCTTGCTGCACACAAAGTTGCTACAGTACAATATTTTAGTGCAGGGGGGAGTGGCTTCATCAGTGATTGGTTTCAGATGTGCCACCAGGTGCACTAATTGAACCTCCTATTTAGAAAGGACTCTGCATTCAGGCTGGCTGTTTGTGTCATGCGAATTGTGTTGCAGAGTCAATCGGTCACCATAATTGTTTGGGTGTGTTTGTGCTGGTGTTCGTATGTAGTACTTTGTGTCAGGGAAAACTTTCTTAACACAATAAAGGATTCAAGGCTAATGATGCCAAAATGAATTTGAAGACCTGAAGCATTTCAGAAAAATGTGTAAAGAAGTTGTGATTCATGTCTTGATGTCGTATGCTCATTAGGGACACCTATTTCCAGCAATTGTGTGGAAATCTTCAATAGTATAAAAAAGAACAGGTGAACGGCGGCCGTGCTGCAGCGATTGCTTTTATGGAAGACAGTGTTTCCCTACGCTCATCTAGAATAAAAATGCTTCTCTTTGCTCTTACTTGTCCGTAAAGAGCCGCACACGCATTCACACAGGCAACTCAGTTAAAGGCCATTCCATTTTAACAATGGCCAATTGACCAGCCTTTTTGTCTGCTTTTTGAAGCCTTTACAATATCAGAAGTTCCTTTAGTCTTAAAATTATTGACAAAATTTCATGACAATTTTGTTCCTTCATTTGAGCTTGTTCTGATGTCATTGATGTTGATAGATATTTAGAAAAGAAATAGAGATCATAAAAACACGTCACATCCCAAACCCAAACTTGCATGAGTGGGGAATTCTGTTGAATTCTGTCAAAATGTGAATTATGCTGGTGAAAGTATACATACAATGCTGTGGGAATATTGAAACTATGTCCCTAGGTAAATTGAATGACCTTATCATGCATATAGATCATTCCTTGAATGATTACATATATATACATTGTTTATCACAGGCAATGAGAGCCTCTCAAAGAATCTAATTCACCCTTTGCATCGATCATTCAGCATATACTACCTACCTCATTATTCTGAATTGGACCTTCCAGAGATTCACTTTACACATTGCCGCACATTTGTCCTAAAGGTTGGGCTTCATTGCATTGTTGATACTTCTGACAAATAATACAGTCAAATATTTAAGTGGCACGAAGAGCTAGGCTTTCAAACAACAAACCCTAACTCTTCCCAATAAAAAGTGAAACTGCACCCCATCCAACCCCAAACTCTGGCAGAAATCAATGTCGGAAAATAAACCGCATTGGCAAAATAAAATGTTTATTTACATATGTCAACCACTTCACCCTGTGAATACACTAGTTTTAATTTTAGTCCATCACGTGGTATAGTTGGCGGCTCAGCGAAGGTCTTGCTCCACACACTCAACTGAATACTTTTTTCTTCCCCCTCCCCATCTACAGACTTGACCTCCTTTTCTTCGATCCTCAGTCCAATCGGCAGCAATTTTAGCGTTGACTCGCAGACCTAGTTAATAAAAACACAATTAAGTTTGCTGAGGTGAAAACTGAGAACAATTATATAACTCAAAGGACACAAGTCTATAAAGTTGAAGGTATTCATCAGTCACACCACATGCAATTACTAATTCACAGGGTGTCCATTCAGTCCTTCCATTATCTGTACCATTTTGTCCCCGCCAGGGGGCGTTGTTCGCAGCCGCGCTCGTCACAATTCCACAGCCTTTCTCGTGAAGTTGTAAAATTTGAACGAGATTGTATGGAAAGCCGGCATTCGTAGTATTATACTCATTCATTAAAAAAAAAACTAAAGTGATGACATTCCTTTTCCGTTTTACAGCCTTTTCTTTACTCACCGATACCTTTTGAATATTGGGTCATGTTGAGAGACAGGCCGAATTCATTGGTCATGGCATTAAGGTGAGTGAAGGTGTAGAATGCCTCAACCTTGATCAGGATCAAGTTTGCCTCCCTCCACACCGCCACTCTTACGATGGCTTCGTTCTGCAATAGTTTAAAATCAAATATTACTTCAGTATGCATGCGTGAAGTGCAATAACAGTAAATCGACAGGTTGCTTACTTGTTTTATGTATACGATGCTCAATGGCACCAACCGAGCCCCCTGTACCATTCTGCTTGGCTGTTTCTAAGTTGGAACAAACAGACATACGATTGTGTTAAGGCATCGCTGCAGTCCACCTCCGCCCCCATGTATATTTTGCTGCTGTTCTGACACCGGAGCACGTTGGGGTTTCCCGCCTCCGCCATGAAATGGGCGAAAACGTAACTGTTGCCCTCTGTGACTTGGCTAGACAGATTACTGAAAAGAGTCATCTTGAAGGAGGTCGTACCATCACAGAGGGAAACAGTTACGTTCTCATAGTGCCCATCCATTTGACAGCTCGACGCACCAGACTTCCACCCTTTGGCCCGAATGTCTCTCCGCATCCTCACCACTTGCGCTTTAATAACTTTTCTGTTCATTCTGAAAGAGAAAGTGCCAAACGATAATGATCAGAAATTTTTCAGATTATTTTTTTTGTATACACATTTCCATTTCATTCCAAAATGTGGTAGAATTCAAGGAAGAGCCTGTGCGGGGCTGACAGTCACACAGGATTGACAGTCACAAACAGGATTGCACTTCAGGAATCTGCAGATGTCCGTATTGTCTCTGCTCGACATGAACACCACATTTTCAAAGAGCCAGAAGAAAGGCCGGTCGTCCCCCTCCGACTTCAGCGGCGTCAAAATGTGGTAGAATTCAAGGAAGTGCCATCAAACAATCCTTTCCGTAGGGGATTGACCATGAAGAGGTCGTTGCAGGGACTTCCTCCAATCAGCAGGTCAAAAGGGCCCCATTCAGCGAGGTGTTTACTTGTGATGGTGCAGACAACGCTGACGTATTCAATCTTGCCAGCGTGCTTGGTCATACCCACTGCAATGGAATTCTCACAAATCTCTGACGCAATGTAGCGTTCTACCTTGAAGCCAAGGTCCTTGAGCCCCAGGTATCCTGTTGCAATACCGTCAAAGAGCGACAGAACCTTCAATTCTTATGCGTTGCTGCCTGTACGGCTTGCGTAAAACCAAACGTATCAGTTAAAGTCTGAAACGCCGAAGTAAGTGGCTCTGACGGTAAATTCATGTGGATGTTGAAATCGCCCATGATAATTATATTATCCGCATTGGTTAATAGATCAGCCACGAATTCTGAAAATTCATCCAGGAAGCCAGAGTAAGCCCCGGGTGGACGGTAAATAACAGCAAGATAAAATGACGGTAAAGCGGTGGATCGGACAATGAGAACCTCAAATGTTTTAAATACGTTGATCGAACGAGGCCTAAATCTAAGCTCGGAATTCGAGATGAGGGCGACACCCCCACCATTTTTTCGAGGACGCGCCACATGCGAGCTTACAAAATTTGGAGGCGAGGCCTCGTTAAGCGGCAGCAGTTCATTAGGTTTTAACCAGGTCTCGCAGAGACCAAAAACGTTTAGATTATGTTCCGTGATGAGGTCATTAACAAGAACTGCTTTCGTATGAAGCTATCTAACATTCATAAAACCGAGTTTAAGTGTAGTCGGTCGATCAGGGTGTGTATCTATCGAAGGATATTCAAACGAGATGCGAATTAGATTGTGTTCTCTAGGCCTGACATCACCTCTCAAATGTTTGTTAGCGCGGTGCGACAATACGGGCGTGGGAATCTGATAGTAAATATTTGTTACACGTGTAAAATTAGCTGAAACGGGCACCGTTTCATCAGCAGAACCGGTCAGGGTGGAGCGATTGGATTTGTCTACTACCCCAGTAGAAAGTGTTTTTATGTGTACTGTAGCACTATTCAAACTGTCACGCTCTAGTCTACACGAGGAGCAATGTGCATGCTGGAAGTCTAGCCTAGCGCTAGTTAACTTTAGCTTAACAGACTCCAAACCCATCCTGACAGGTGGCCTAATCACCTGTGCCCTGGCCTGCTCTAAAGTGACCTGTCATGTGTGGCTCAAACAGTAATCTATATTCCTAGAAAGAGTGAAGGCGCCTTCACGGTTAGGGTGAAAGCCGTCCTTCCTCAGCAGGTCGGGGCGGCCCCAGAAGGAGGGCCAGTTATCTATAAAATACAGAACCCAGCCATCCACCGATTAAAGGAGACTAATCTACTAAACCTCTCATCAGTGCCTCTCCCAGGCAGGGGGCCAGAGACAAATACTCGATGCCGACTCATCTTTCTGGCGAGATCACAAGTCCTCGCTATGTTTCTCTTTGTGATCTCTGATTGCCTCATCCTAACATCATTGGAGCCGACGTGTATCACTATGTCCGAGTAACTAGTGTTGATGGAACTACGCTGTTGACTAGACCTATTGTGAGTCAGCTCCCTAAGATTAGCTTCTATGTCGGGTGCTCTGCCCCCAGGAATACACATTACCGTGGCTGGATTTTTAAGCGTAATATTTCGGGTAATGGAGTCACCTATGACCAAAGTGCGAGGGCCAGTAGACAGAGATGACTTTGGACGGCTATGAGTCTTACCTGGCTCATCGCGATTAGCAAGCCGCTTGGGGCTAATGCTAACTGGGCTAGCGGGCTGACTACAGTCCGCATCCGCCACTTCTACTGTTATCGCGCAATTCTGCTCTAACTGGCGGACACGTCCCTCTAGCAGGGACAACCTCTCTAAGACAAGGGTGCAATTGGTGCTCAAATCCTAACAAACCTCTTGATCCGCAGCCATACTTTGTGTCCGATGATCGACGGTAGACAAACTGCCACGAAGCCTCCGCTTTCCCAGGCACTCCGGCAAGGACCGTCGTACTTTTGGTTGATTTATTTCGAATTGTCTTGAGGTTATGGCTTCCTTTGATGAAATTGGATACTTCCATGAAACGGTTGGTGGTGTCTCCACAACCTAATCAGGCAACAATAATCAGGTCATCCACCCATATCACAATGACCACTTTTTGATTGTCTGTTTCTTTAGTGTACACACAATGATCAGCTGGATTCTGAATAAACAGATTATCACACAAGAAATCATGTAACATTTTGTTCCAGTTTCTACCTATTGTTTTAAGCCATAGTGATTTTCCCAGTTTACACACCAACATTTCACCTTTGTCAGATGTGACTTGATAACCTTCTCCTTGTGTCATATAAATCTCAATCAATTGGAGCATGAAGGTAAGCGGTTTTGACATCCATCTGATTTAAAATCAGGTTCTCTTGTGCCGCTTTTAGAATTAACACTGGTACACTTGTCAGATTGGCGGTGAGTGAAAAAGTCTCATAATAATCTACACCCTGCTTTTGACTATATCCTTTGGCTACACATAGTGCCTTAAATTTGCTGGACACATCTGCATTGGTTTTAAGAGCATAAACCCATCTATCCCCCCACTGCTTTCTTCCCCTCTCGCAATGCAGTCAAGGTAAATGTGTTGTCATTAAGTGATTCCATTTCTTCACTCGTGGCACGAGACCATTCTTTTAAATAAGGTGACATTACAGATTCACTAAATGAGAAAGGTACATTAGACACCAATCGGTAGCAGTAATCTGTCAACATGCCTCAGTTACACGATCACCAAAGTAGTCTGAACTCTAGAACAGGGGTCTCAAACTCCAGTCCTCGGGGGCCGCATTTCTACATGTTTTTCAAGTTTCCCTCGTTAAACACACCTGCTTCAATTATAAGGCTCCTGCAGGACGTGAGGATGAACTGATCATTTGAATCAGGTGTGTTTAACAAGGGAAACTTGGAAAACATGTAGGAATGCGGCCCTCGAGGACTGGTGTTTGAGACCCCTGCTCTAGAAGGGTAACGTCTAAACTCCTGTGTGACTGGTTTGGCCTGGTTTTCCTGTGGCTCAACGATAGGAACCGGCTTCTGTTCCTGTGTTTGTCTCTGTCCTGTTGGAAGGAAGAGTTTCTCTTGTCCTATCAACCCGCCTATGTTTTTGCACTTTACCACTGCAAGGATAATACACCAAATAGGCTGGACTATTTTTGTCATACCCAACAAAAATACCTTTGCCACATCTTGGGCGTAGTTTTCTTATGTTCTGTCTGTAGGCATAACACATTGATCCAAATTTTATGCATTTTTTGCCAAGTTTGGTTGCTGTCCTGTTAACATGAAACAAGGAGTTTGCTTGGTACGGTTGTTAAAACATCTATTCCTCACCATGAATGTGGTCTGCACTGCATAGGTCCAGAGCTCTTTAGGTAACTGAATCAGTTATTGATAATTTCATCACAAATCTTACAAACGCCACACTTACTTCTGGGACTGTACTCTCTGAGATTTCTGATCATTTCCCTATTGTATTATTCATTGACCTCCCTGCTAAGCCCCCACCTACTCGTCATTCAATAAGATTAAAAATACTTAATGAAGAAACCATACGACGTCTAGGTGAGGACCTGCAGACCAAGACATGGTCGGGAATATATGACTGTAGTGATGTTGATACTGCATTTGAAACTCTAACCAAAGAAATATCCGACTCTATTCAAAGAACCATTCCTGAGAAAGTAATCATATGTAAAAAAACTACTCAAAATCCATGGATCACTAAGGGCATATTAAAGTCTATTAAGCATAAAAATAAATTATATAAAAGATACATAAATGAACCTAACCATAAAAATAAAAATGCATATATTAATTATAGAAATAAACTTACACATATTATCAGAAAGCGGAAGAGTAAGCATTTTGCCGACTTGATAAATGAATCACAGGGTGATTCCAAGAAATCTTGGAATGTACTGAACGGGGTCTTGAACAGAAGCCAAAAAACTCCTGTATTCCCTGACCACGATCATAATATGGGCAACATCATCAGAAATAATGGTCTTGCCAACGATTTCAATAACTACTTTGTCTCTATCGGTAGAAACATATCCAGTAAAATCAGTCAGCCTCAGGATGCCTCGTTTAAAGACTATCTATCAGGTAATTACCTGGGCTCTTTCTTTCTGAATCCAACTAACTGCAATGAAGTGTATGAAATAATCATGAATATGAAGAATTCAAACTCAGCTGGAATAGATGGTATCTCAAGTAAAATTCTGAAAAGCATCTCCAATATAATAACTGCACCTCTTACATATTGCATCAATCTGTCTATACTCTCTGGAGTAGTGCCACAAATAGCAAAAATAGCACGTATCACACCGGTCTTTAAATCAGGAGATAAAAACAATCTTAGCAACTACAGACCAATATCAATCTTGCCTACTCTTTCCAAGGTTTTGGAAAGAGTAGTTTACAATAAACTTGACAACTATCTAAACAAACTAAACATCATTGCCCCATCCCAGTATGGTTTCAGAAAGGAAAACACTACATATATGGCAGTACTTGACTTGACTGATAAAATCTACGGGGCAATCGATAAAGGCGAATATGGTATTGGGATTTTTCTGGACTTGTCTAAAGCTTTTGACACCATTACGATTGATATTCTTATAAATAAATTACAACACTATGGTATTAGAGGCCTGGCGTTAGACTGGTTCCGCAGCTATCTGTTTGGAAGACATCAATATGTCTCCATTAACAACCATAAATCTTCATACAAGCCCATCAATTATGGAGTTCCTCAAGGGTCCATCTTAGGGCCGCTCCTGTTCATCCTGTACATAAATGACATTGTTAATACTTCACCCATACTACATAAAGTATTATTTGCTGACGATACAAACTTGTTTCTTTCCCACAAAAATCCAAATACACTTGAACAAATTATAAATAGTGAGTTAGCGAAAATAAATACATGGTTTAAATGCAATAAACTCTCCCTAAATGTCAATAAAACATACTACATTGTATTCCGGTCCCATAAAAAAAAGGACATTGACCAAATTTGCATAGAAATTAACGGACAAAACATTGAAAGAGTCAGCTCTACTAAATTCCTGGGGATCCACATTGACGAATTCTTGAACTTTAAAAAACATATTGATGATCTCACAATCAAACTGTCTAAATATGTGGGTTTATTCTTCAAATTGAGACATTATCTCCCACTCACTGCACTTCTTATTCTGTACAAATCCTTATTTGAACCTCATTTAAAATACTGCAATATTATATGGTGTAACACATTTCCAACCCATCTAAAAAAGCTGGAGATACTTCAGAAAAAGGTCATACGCGCCATAACATGGTCTGAGTTTAACGCCCCCACTAAAACAATCTTTCACCAACACAATCTTCTGAGGCTTGTTGAATATAACTATTTCCAGAATGCTTGCGTCATGTATCAGACTGTCCATAAACGAAATCACAAACTCTGTCAACTCATCCCAATCTGTACTCCCAGCCACACCCACACCACCAGGAATAGAAATCTAATCATTGGGAAAAAACGGAAACTAAAATCTACAAGCTTTAGTATTGTGTGCAGAGGGCCACAGATTTGGAATGAGCTTGATGAAACACTAAAAATGTTGCAATCCATATCCATCTTTAAGGCAAATCTAAAAAATCAACTC
Organism: Syngnathus typhle; assembly: GCF_033458585.1. Taxonomy (NCBI): domain Eukaryota; kingdom Metazoa; phylum Chordata; class Actinopteri; order Syngnathiformes; family Syngnathidae; genus Syngnathus; species Syngnathus typhle. The sequence continues at coordinate 12,436,134 of NC_083745.1, forward strand.
CTATCAATGTATATTTAATGTGCTGGTTATAAACTGCATGAACACCTGTGTCCTGTTGTTAATATATTAGTTGTTAATTTATAAATTGCAAATGTACTTTACATCGAATCCAGAGTAACCAGAATACTGAGGTTGTCTATTGCTTGTCGTATGGTTGTTGTGTGCTGTACTTTGTTGTGTGTTTATTATTGTTGTCTATTATATATCTGTATGTTGTCCAAAATGTAAGGATATCTGGCCAATATCTGATACTTATGGGAAACCAGGCCCCCTATTAAAAGCTTTAAATAGCTTGCTTGGGGTGACCTTTCACGCATCCGGAATTACTGTTTGTTGTTCCATGTTGTATGTCTTGGATATCGCGTGAATAAACTCAAACTCAAACTGGCCTTCAATTATCATGCACCTTGCCATGTCAAATAAGGTGCGCGCGCCAGTTTCGCTCTGCCGTACCATTCTGATACGGTGAGTATGGAGCAGACTGTGTTTGATGCCATTTTTTCTGAGCAATGTCTGATTATTTTTACCGATAAATTCTGAAGCATTGTCAGACCTGACTTGTTTTACCTTCCCATAATGGGATGTATCAGCAAGAAATGTCTCAGTAGCTTGCACAACATTGCTCTTTTGCTTTAGAAAATAAACAAAAACAGCACCAGTATAGTCTTCAGTGAAAGACACAGCATATTTGTGACCATCTATAAAAATTGGATCTATTGGCCCTGCAAGATCAGTATGAAGAAATTCAAAAACTGATCTGGCTCTAGCATCTGGCTCCCTGTTCCTAGTTTGAACAAATTTGCCTTCTGTACATGTGTCACATTGCAAGACAGACTTGTCAGTTTTCCCTTTGATTTTTGTTAGTGGTGCTCACTAACTTATTTTGCAAGAACCACACGGGAGACGCTATGTTTGAACACTTGCAAGTGGAGAGCTCGTTCGTCGCTGTGCATACAACGATGATCGAACGAAGTCTGACTTTGGATTCTTGCAAGAGTTTTTATTGAGAGAAAGCAGGGTGGGGGTGAGAGTGGAAAGGATGGAGTTGAAGCCCCTGGCTTCTGGTCAAAGCATAGCAGGGGGTCTTTTACGACGTTGGTGGAAACAGAAACACTTAGATTGCTTCCTCTGCAGCAGGTCAATCAGTTCAAAGGATCTTAGCACTTGTCCTGTCTTGACAAAGTAGTAGAACAATTATTTATTTTTAATTATAAGATGTCCTGTGGATAGGTGGGGAAGTACAACGCCAGTGACAGGGTAGCTTTACAGCATTGCCCCCTGCTGTGAACCAGCACCACTTCCGCATCTCCTCTGCGCTCTGCAACACCACTGCGTTTAGTCCCATCAGCCAGCTCCATGAAGTGAGTCTCTGACCGGAATCCATCGTCGAACTTCTTAAACCGCGTAATGTCCGTGATGCAGTGGGAAGTCTACCCTGTGTCGACCGTCAGGCCCATCTGCTTGAAATGGGGTCGTTGCTGAACCGCTGCATCACAATCGGTCACCCCGAACGTGAACTCGCTGCTGCCGTGCGCCGCCGAAACTGTCCGTGCGTCATCCCGACGTTGCAGTCTTCTTCTGAGTTTGCCTTTAAAGCCTGCAAAACTCACTGGGTCATCACTCTGTGAGATGTGAACTGTGAATGGTTTGAATGTTTCAGGAAATCCTTTTAAAACGTTCGCCACCAACAGACCGTCACGCGGTGTCTCTCCAGCATTTCTAAAAGCTGTGATCGCTGTTTCTGCACGGATGACATACTCAGTCACGCTTTCTCCACTGGCCTTCTGTAAAGTTGTCAGCTCGGTATACAGGCAAATGATCCGAGGCTTACCTCTGCTTGCATAATAGTCTCAACATTTTAAGCGCTTTGCGACCATTATCAGCTGCTTCTCATATGACGAGTGACAAACCTTTGTAGTCCAGGAACTGGATTAGCTCCGCACAAGCCTTGGCGTTCTTAGTCTCGTCGTCTTCTTCCTCCTTCAAATCGCCCGTACTCCAGTCGGGTCTTTGCGGGCGGTATCTTTCAGTCCTTGCAACATGTGCTTCAAGAGCTTTGTCTCCCACAGTTCAAAATTCTTCTCGTTACCGTTGAAAACCAGCCGGGTCTATCGGCGGCTTGACTCAGCTTGCGTGGTCATAATGTTGCACGTCAACACTCACACGCGTTGCCTCTATAAAGTTATCACATAGATGGCCACTTAGTATCCTGGGCCCATAACCTGTTGGCAGACTTATTTAAATAAAATAAGTCATACTGTGGAGACAGGGAAAATGACGACGGTCACACCTGCGTGAAACTGGCCTCCCACCCCACGCAAAATGTAAGGAAAATAGTCAGTTTCGTTTGTGCTTCGTTTGTGCTGGTTTGTGTTGTAAAATTTTTCGTTCGTGCAATAACGGATTTCTAGTTATAAAAGATTATTTTATAGGTCATCCAGAGTTCACCCTGCCCCCCATCTGCTCCAAATGAACCCAAAATGGTACCGTTCATTTGTGCTTCGTTTGTGCTGCAAAATCTTCGTTTGCGCTGCTACGGTTTCGTAGATATTATACATTTAATTTATAGCGAGGATGTCACTCAGCCCCCATTTAACTCCAAATGGACCCAAAATAGTACAGATTGTTTGTGCCGCAAAAAATTTAGTTTGCGCTCAGTGAATATTCAATTTGTCATTTATTTAATATTGATTTCTTTTCTAGAGATGTTAAAGCCTTGCTCCATCGATCGTTAACGATTTGTTTGTGCCAATGTAATTTTTCATTATTAAAATCATGCATCTTCAGTAACCCCATGTCATGTATTTTGTTCTAACAATCTTTCACTTGACATCATGATAATGCCTCAATTCTTACACATGTATTATCCAATTAATTACCATGAAAAGTGACCTCTGCTGTAGTGATGTGCATTCCAGTTTTTAGGTGAACTGAATCTTTAGAATCAGTTCACTCAAAAGATTCACGAGTGAGTGACAGAAAGCATTGCCTCTATGCCATTGCAAACCAACACACTTTATGCCAACATTGATGTTTTAATTTTGTATTTGTCGGATTGTAGTTGGTGTAATTATATTGAATGTGTTTGTGTTTGAATACAAGGTTTAAAAAAAAAACACACGTTATGCTGACATTTACATAGTTCACGCCAGGAGACACAACATATTCACTGACTGATCCGTTGATCAGCACAGGAAGGCAGTTCACTCATTGACGGGAAAGCCACTGATACGTTCTTGTGGTGAACTGGAAATGTGAATCACTGTGAGTGATTCGTTCACTCACAGATTCGTTCGTTGGTGAACGGGAAATGCAATTCACGACTCGTTCGTGACTTGTAAAGTCCCTCCATCTAACGCTCGCTGGCGCTGCTGATTGGTCTTCACGAGTGAGTGAGTGAGTGAGTGACAGCATTGCTGCTATGACATTGCCACCCGACACACGTTATGCCGCCATAGATATTTTAATTTTGTATTTGTTGGCTTGTAGTTGATAGTGTTATTACCGTAATTTCCGGACTATAAGTCGCACCGGAGTATAAATCGCACCAGCCATAAAATGCCCAAAAAAGTGAAAAAAAAAACATACAAGTCGCATTTTGGGGGGCGATTTATTCGACAAAATCCAACACCAAGAACAGTCATGAACGAGCAACAACAGGCTAAACGATTTGGTATGCTAACGTGACAAACACAAACTAAGAGCTGAGAACGGCCCTGACGTAAAATTCAGTTATTCAAAAAACTATTACATAAATAACACGTTAATAAAACCATCTGCGTCACTCCAATTCATTACATCCATCAATCGTCCTTTGTCAACAATGCGTGCGGGCCGCCGACGGCTTTTGCATTTCAAAATATTCCACAGGCCCATATAACTATATAAATTATGTATCAAATAACTATTATATAAGCAATAATGTTATCAAACCATCTGTGCACTCTAAATCATTGAATCCACGGAGGTGAAAGACATCTCGGAAGAGTAGGACCGGGCGTGTGTAAAAGCATTGTCCGAGCCCCATCCACCGTCCCTGGACAGCCACCCGGCAGAGTGCCGGCGCCCGACTTCAATCCACGGAAGTGAAAGAGAGCTCCGTCGAGTGACGCGCAACGTCAGCAGCGCGACATTTGTTTACATGAAGGACAACGATCGACTCGACGGAGCTCTCTTTCACTTCCGTGGATTGAAGTCGGGGGCCGGCGTTCGGCCGGGTGGCTGTCCAGGGACGGTGGATGGGGCTCGGACAAGGCTTTTACGCACGCCCGGTCCTAGTCTACCGAGCTGTCTTTCACCTCCGTGGATGGAAGTCGAGGGCCGGCGCTCAGCCGGGTGGCTGTCCGAGGACGGTGGATGGGGCTCGGTCATGGCGTTTACGCACGCCAGGTCTTATTCTATGGAGCTCTCTTCCACTTCCGTGGCTGGAAGTCCACGCCGCCACAAACCTGTAAGTTTGTTTTGTTAAATAAAGAGCCGTTTACCAAACCCACGTCTTTCCTTGAACTTTGTTAACGCTACACTATAATTATATAGTAGATCTGTGGAATAACGACGAGGCAGCGCGACGCTGCGTCGGCAGCGCGGCTGTTTACATAAAGGACAAAGATTGACTCGACAAGGTGCTGCTGACGCGACGTCGCGCTGCTGTCGTCACTTGAAATTCAAATTACAGTAATCCCTTGCTACATTGCGGTTTCACTTTTTTTTTTTTTGAAAATGTTTGAATCCCCCCATATAAGTCGCTCCGGAGTATAAGTCGCCCCCCCCCCCCCCACCCAAACTATGGAAAAAAACGCGACTTATAGTCCGGAAATTACGGTATACCAAATGTGTTTGTGTTTGAATAAAAGGTTGAAAAAAACGTAATGCCGACTGTTGTAATTTTGGGGGACATCAACTCATAACAAAGTAAAACACATACATATTGTCATATAAAGCAGTTAACCAAATGTCAGATTTTTATTCAAGATTCAAGAGTTTTTTATTCGCCATGTTTGAGCGTGCCAAACAAGGAATTTGACTTCGGTAGAAACACACCCTCTGTTCAACATTTAGGTGACTAACAACATTCAGGACATGTGAATAATGCAAAAACAGTGTAGACAAATTCAAGAAGGTGTGAGGAGCAGGATGTTATTGCACAGTAATGTCTCTGAGACTCTGAGTGGTGTGAGTTCATCAGAGCAACAGCCTGGGGGAAGAAGCTGTCTCTGTGTCTGCTGGTTTTGGCGTACCGAGCTCTATAACGCCGTCCGGAGGGGAGTAGTTCAAACAGACTGCAACCCGGGTGAGAAGGGTCTGTAGAGATGTTCCTTGCCCGATTCCTGGTCCTGGACAGGTACAAGTCTTGGATAGATGGGAGATTGATTCCAATGATCTTTTCTGCAGTTCTGATTTTCCGTTGTAGTCTGTGCTTGTCTTGTTTGGAGGCCGATCCAAACCAGACAGTGATGGAGGTGCAGAGGACAGACTGGATGATGGCAGTGTAGAAGGTGTATGTTTTGATTGGCGAATATAAAAACAAGGAATAAAACACCAGACAACACACAAATAGAGCATGCAATTATCCTTTGTTATTGTTATGCAAATGAAGTGCAGGTGTTTTGGGGGGAGGGGCTGTAAGTGTCATGGGGGAAGGGGGTGCAGGTGTTTTAGGGGGGAGGGGCAGCAAGTGTTGTGGGGGAGGTGCTGCAGTGTCACTAAGATAACACTAGAGGGCGGCATTCGCATAGGAAAAAAAAATTGAGATGGAGAGCTGCAGTGTCACTAAGATAACACTAGAGGGCGGCATTCGCATAGGGAGGAAAAAAAAATAATTGAGATGGAGAGGTGCAGTGTCACTAAGATAACACTAGAGGGTAGTATTTTTAAGGGGGAGAAATGGGTGGGAGGCTTAGGTGTGGTTTTTTTTTTGGAGACAGAATGTCTGAAGAAAGGTGTTATGTTGGGGCATGTTTGAAATTAGTATCTTATTTAACTTTATCTTATTTCACATTTATATAGAATTATCACTTTTTATTTAGTTGAAATAACGTAATTTCGTTTTTGTGTGCAGCGTGTGTTTACAAAATGACAAAGTCTGTCTAAGATTTAAGTTGAAGTAAAGGGGAGACATTTAGATTTAAGTTGAACTATTTACAAAGGCAGCGACTCTGAACTTGCAGATTATAGGGGTTTTTTTTGGAAACAAAATGTCTGAAGAAAGGTGTTATGTTGGGACATGTTTGAAATTAGTATTTTAAGATTTGAAGCATTTACAAAAGGGGAGAAAAACTGTAAGAAATGTAGCTTTTTTAGAGAGAGATGTCAAGACAATGGAAGAAAACTTGGGTCAACGACTCTGAAGAATGCGGGCAGCTGTAAGTTTTTAGAGAGATGTTACGACAAAGGAAGAAAAATTAGGGCCAACGACTCTGAAACATTCCGACAGGTGTGGGTGTCAGGACAATGGAAGAAGAATTTGGGGTAACGACTCTGTACGATTCTGAACTATTCACCAAGGCAACGACTCTGAACTGACTAGAATATACCAGTTTTTACTGGACTCAACTGTGCTGTGCTGTGTCAGAGGTCATTTCTGAGAAAACAGTTGAAGGCCTCTGAAAGCTTTATATTTTGGTATATTTGCTGTACTTTTAACATATTACATTCTGTTTAGATAGTTTTAGGAGTAGTCTAACATGTTTGAGTAAAACACGTGACAAAGGTGTGGTTTTAAGGAGACGGGGGGTGGACCTACGCAAGTATATTTAAGGTCAGGGTTGGAGAGCGCTGAGTTTAAAGCGACGGTGCTAAACTTGAAGCTTAAATCATGATCGCTGAAACGCCTGTTACTATTCATTTATCTCATAAAGGTGACGACGGATCGTTAAATGCTCCTAGGAAAAAACATATGTACCTCAAGCGTATGCAGCAGCCTTCTACAGAGAAACTTGAACAGAGCTGGGACCTGACAACAGAGACTCAATGGGGGTTTAAATTTTTTTATGAAGTCGGGGAGCTATTTTTCTTCATGAAAAGCCGAGGAGATTCTAACTGTAACAATACATTTGGTTTATTTTCTTCGAACGACTGGGGTGTGCTAAATCAGCTCCTGCCCCGGGTTTTGACTGATTTTTTAAACGATTACGGTGTACAAGGTGTACTGAACATGACTTGGGTTTCAAGAATTACGGCGAGCGGAAAATGTTTTTTGCGGGTTAAAGTTTATCCACAAACTATTGAGGGCCAAGAAGATGGCGAGGTAGTCTATTTACTTTATTTAACATTAGAAGCGTTCAATAACGAATGTGGGGTTTTTCAAACATTACTTAATGTGCCTTTAACTGAATGGCAAGAAAAGATGCAAGCCTCTAGTGATAGTATTTCAAGGCTCTTTGTTGCAAGTCGTGTCTGGACAAATATCGTTGGAGCGAAACGTAAATTGACTTTAGATTAGCCTTACTAAAAAATAACTTTTAAACTCCTCAACTCCTTACACCACGCACACACGCACGCGCACACATGCACGCGCACACATGCACGCGCACACTTACACGCACGCGCACACTTACACGCACGCGCACACTTACATGCACACGCACACCTACCTGCACGTACACATGTAAACATTAGCATAACTTTAGACATGGGGGGTGTTTACGCCCCTAGACTTTCTGTATAAGTACCGAGCCCATCTCTTCAGTCGGCCTCTCTCAGACTTGAAACCAACTCGTACCTGAATCCAGACAAGAGATCAACAACAAGATGACCCAAAGATCTGCCCGACGTCTTCTACCTAGTTTTCCACTTGTGGAGAACGGACCGGGAGAGAAACTTTCCAGAGGTGTTCAGACTGTTCCAGATTGTCTGCTCACTCTCTGGTCCAGCCCTGAGAGAAACATCAGCAGATTTCCACAAACAAACGCGACGGCTGAGGTAGCGGTTCAAACGCCATCAAAGAACTTTGAATTCCTTCTTCCGTATGGGACGGAGCCACAGCCGGCAGATGTATGGTCTGTCTTCAAAGATTCTACTCCCCCGACAAACTACGCAGACATGGCCTTCCTCTCAACGCCGCAACTCCCCTCACCGCCTAGCTACAGACAGCAATTCGATCGCCTCTTCGGACCCCCGTTAATCTTCGAGGTAACGCCATCTACCGGTTCGGAGAATGAAGAAACCTTCGAGCTGGTAGAGAATCTACCATCGACATCTGCGGGTCCATCAGCGCCATCTGCGGGCCCGGCGGGGGGTGAGACCTACCTGCCAGAAGAGGCGGAGCGTCAGCCCCTGCGTCTGCTCGACGACACTAGTGCGAGTCTCGACTTGCCCTTCTTATCAAACTCTGACATTGCCCACATTCTCGCTCCTGAATCGCTAGCTATGGCTGATGAAAGCTATGCCGATTTCCCGATGCTGGACAACACTATTGTGGCAGACTTTCCTCTCGACGAAGCTGACATCCCGCCGCTGACATCCACACCTGTACAAGTCGATGTTCATCAGGACATTTACACTATGAACATTGAACCATTTACATCTTTGACGGTTGAGGATTACGTAAAGGTGAAACTAATGATATCTTATATGTTGTATGACGCGTTATTACAACATGCTAAGATGATATGTGACGGACGTGCGCTCGATGACTTCAGCCAGCTTCATCACACGTGTTTGACTATTGAGGATCGCTGCTTTTATTTCTACGTGAACTACGAGAGCGTGATGGCAGAGCTATGTAATGATAATTTCCTCCGTACGTTATCGACTATGCTTTTTTTTTTCAACACATCGGTTCCTCTTAAAACCTTGCGCGACACAGCTACAGCCATTTTGCACGACTTCGCGCACGAGAACAGGATCTTTGCTAGGTTGCGCTCCGTAAAACAAGAATCTAGCAGTGTTGCGGTGTTGGGCAAGAGCGTGATCGGCTTATTATTCAGAACTTTCGGGAAGACAGAATGGGAGATTCTGTAAGAAACACATGGGCCCAGCTGGCTGCCGATCTCGCGTTGTTTCTGGATTATTTTAAAACTCATTTGCTTGCTGATATTATTACCTGGTTAAGAGGTCTTAAAACATTGATTGAAACAAAATTGCCAATGCCTATGCTATTTTCATTTATACGCTGTGGTCAAACTTAGAAAAAACGTTTTTTTTTTATCTTCATTTTTTATTATGTTTTACTGTGTGCTTTATTCTGAATTTTTTTTGTAATAAACTGTGACCAACAAAAGTGATTGTTTTCTGTGTGTTTTCTATTAAAATATCATACTTGTATACTTTATTACCTGTGCCACACTCTGTTTTGCTTCAATCTGCATTTCACAATGGCTCGTAACAGTTCTCTGAAAAAAATCTACTATAACGCAGTAAACCCGGCTAGTTTTGGAGGAGAAGCACGTTTGCACAAAGGAGCTACTGGTCACTGTAAAAACACTAGTATTAAAAAAGTGAAAGCGTTCCTAGCAGACCAAGACACATATACTTTACATAAACCAGCCAGAATAACTTTTCCTAGAAATAAAGTTTTTGTTCGAGGTCCTATGAAGCAGTTTCAGGCAGACTTATGTGACTTACAGTCACTGTCACGCTACAATGACGGATTCAAATATTTACTGACTGTAATTGATGTGTTTTCGAAACGCGCATTTGTACGAGTTCTGAAGACCAAATCAGCTCCGCATGTCTCTCGGGCGTTTGAAGAAGTGCTAACAGTTAGCGGGGTACCGTCAAGATTGCAGACAGATAAAGGGAAAGAATTTTTTTCTTTTTTTTTTCTTTTTTTTTCAATTTTTTTCACACCACACACACCACACACACCACACACACCACACACACCACACATGCACACACACACATGCACGCACACACTTACACGCACGCGCACACTTACACGCACGCGCACACTTACACGCACACGCACACTTACACGCACACGCACACTTACATGCACACGCACACCTACCTGCACGTACACATGTAAACATTAGCATAACTTTAGACATGGGGGGTGTTTACGCCCCTAGACTTTCTGTATAAGTACCGAGCCCATCTCTTCAGTCGGCCTCTCTCAGACTTGAAACCAACTCGTACCTGAATCCAGACAAGAGATCAACAACAAGATGACCCAAAGATCTGCCCGACGTCTTCTACCTAGTTTTCCACTTGTGGAGAACGGACCGGGAGAGAAACTTTCCAGAGGTGTTCAGACTGTTCCAGATTGTCTGCTCACTCTCTGGTCCAGCCCTGAGAGAAACATCAGCAGATTTCCACAAACAAACGCGACGGCTGAGGTAGCGGTTCAAACGCCATCAAAGAGCTTTGAATTCCTTCTTCCGTATGGGACGGAGCCACAGCCGGCAGATGTATGGTCTGTCTTCAAAGATTCTACTCCCCCGACAAACTACGCAGACATCGCCTTCCTCTCAACGCCGCAACTCCCCTCACCGCCTAGCTACAGACAGCAATTCGATCGCCTCTTCGGACCCCCGTTAATCTTCGAGGTAACGCCATCTACCGGTTCGGAGAATGAAGAAACCTTCGAGCTTTCATATTGCCTTTATTAGCAGCATTCGCACCTGTTCTGGGGAGCGTTATTACTGGTTTTATGAACAAATAATAAAATGAGTTTGAAAACGGCGCAGAAAATGTTCCTGATCTCCCCTTACCAGCTCGAGAGGCTCAATAAGCCAGCCCCTACTATTCGGGACACCGCCGAGTATTCTCTGGATGAGGAGATGAAACAGGTTTTGGATAATAAAAATTTAAATCAATATGAAAAGATCAAAATTTATCAATCCCTGATGCAGCGTTATATGGGTTTGATCAAACAAAGAGATTCTGAGCAGATTCCTGTTCCGATTCGTAATGAAGAGAGGGTCGTTGAAGAGGGAGGGAAAGCGCCCCCAAAAGTGACAGATGAAGATTGGGCTGATATTTTGGACACCATGGGGCCGCGTTATCGTCGCAGCGCCTCCTATGTGCTAAAGAAATTATCGGCCGAAGATGTAAGATGGACGCCGCTAAGCGAATTTATTTTTAGAGGGAAAACTGTCAAGGGCTCACACATGAGCGATTTGATAAAACATTTAATTGTAGCCGGTAAGAAACTAGCCGCTCAACCGGCTGGCTGGACAGAATTTCTGCGTACATTAGCACAGCTAAACCTGCCTGAATCAAGCATTTCCAACCCCTCTGCTCGTGCTGATTTCAAACGTCTGAAATACGCTAGGGATGAAGATGATGATGTTTCTCACGCAAAACATGTAAGCGTAAAAGAGAGAAAAAGGAAAAACAGATCACCGGTAGTAAAGTGGGTTAGTTATTAAAACGTTAGATACGCTAATGCTGTTACTGGAAAAAAAACAAATGACTCTGTAACTCTCTTTAACAATGTTTATTGAATAAAAGAGATTTTATAAAACATTAACACGGTTTCAGACAATGACATTCTTTAAATTTGTGTAATGAACATGATATTTGCCCGCCACACAGCCGATCCGGTCTTCGACATTTCTTGACAAAATCGATAACCATCGAGTCATTATCCAGAGGGTCGGGATGATAATGCTTCATGACGTCATTGTAGGTCAGCCCCCAACCCCGTTGCGACAAGTAGTACACACAATGTTGACCACAGGTGTCATTCAATTCATGTTGGAGTTGTCCGTTATGGTATTCCAAACGATTAGAATACTTCTTTAGAAATCTGTATATACTTGATGGGTAATAAGGACTGTCTAGTGGCAGACCAAAAGGATCAAAGAATGTGGCCGAACCATCAGATTCTAAAGTCAAAGCGAGCCAATGTTCGCCCGGCATGTGGCGTGGATGGGTGTTAACAATATAATATCTGGGGGGCTTGTCTTTGACGTCAGCTAGCTCGTCTGACGCGTAAACCCCACCAAACAACGCCCTTTGCATCCGGGTCATAATCAAATCCAATTCGCGACCGTTCATATTTTTTAATAATAGTCCATCAACACTTCCCTTTTGGCATTAATCTCAATAAGGGAATCATAAACTGCGTAAATAATAAGCGTGGCTGTATGTGGGAGAGGCACACGAAATCGCAAATCTAATCTTAAAACACCATTATTCACGGGCGATAAAGCCCCAGAATCATCTGCTTGACTTAAATTAAAGACAAAAAGTGAATAGCCTTGACTAAAATCTTGTTGATCGATACAGAGAGGTAAATCTTTTAAAAAACGCCCCGTAGCTGTGTATAGATTATGAAATTCACGTGTATATAATCCAGCGTCGAAATTAGGTTGAAAAGCTTTAGCCGGTATTTGGCGACCTTCATGGCTAAGAGCCAGATACTCAATGTTGTGATGTAAAAAAATTAAACGGGTTTAAATCTCGTCGTCCCATAAAACTGTTATGATTCACCATAGCTAGTACAATTTGTTTAGGGATATGGCCGAGGAAGAGGTTATCTTGGTGACAAATCCGTGAGTTTTGAGGGATAGAAAAAGTCTTTATGTTGACTCTACTGAGAGGGTACAACGCGTTACCTTTATGTAAAGCTGCTTCATGGCCTATTGAAACAGCTGGTGAAACTGATACTTTTTTCACATAAAGTGAAGCGCCTAATATCTTCAGACACGAATCGCTGTCTAGAGCGCTCATGAGGCAAAAATCATCAGGAGCTCTAGTTAACTTTAGGCGTAGATCCACATTATTCAATAGATGGCGCTCGGAAAAGAAAATATCACCGTGTAGCGGTCCTGTAACATGAAACTCGCGTGACCCACCCATCAGCTGAGCACGACGAACCAGCCCCTCGTTGGCAGCAGGACCTTCAAATATAATAGAGTCCATACGACCTCTAGTGTCTTTTGCGAACATCCCTGCTGTGAATTGGGATTCCAAAGAATCGTTTGAAAAGTTTAACAATAACTCAATGATGGATCTATATGCGTGCGTTCCACTAGATTGTGATATTAATCTCCCGCCCAGTGAGATATCTAATTGACTAAAAATTGTGTTTATAGGGAAATTCACAATGCCGACTTGCTCTTGCGGTGGTAAATTGCTCCCATCTCTACGAGTTATTTTTAAACGCAGGTGTAGTAACGTATCAGATAAATCTAAATATTTCGAGCCATCCCCGGGTATAAAAAATTCAATTGGCCCCTGGTCCACAATGGCCGATAACGGTAAGAATTCTACGTAGGAGCTGTCTTCGATGGATAGTTGTGTTAAAGGACATGAAAACAAATCGAGACTTGACAAAACACATTCTTGCGATTTAAAATGTAGAAGGGCCATTTTTAAGAGAAGATATCTGCCCTCTGTCTCCTTCGCCTTTTCTTAGCTGATCTGAAATCGGCAGAGCGTTTTTTTCTTTTAACAGTCTTTTTTCTCCGCCCACCAGGTTGCAACCCTCGGCGTGATAAAACTGCAAGTCCGGAACCTTCTTGAGTGGTCGCCGTTTTGCGGTGAATTCTCTCTAACACGTCCAGCGACATCCGTTGCTATGTTTTTAGCAGCAGTCTGAAGATGTGGCTTAGCCAAGTTAAAGCCGCTTTTGAACATAGGCATGACAAAGCGAAACAGTTTAGCGAAAACTGAACCCAGGCCACGCCCATATTGGACTGGGGCTCCTTGGAAACCTTGAATTGATCCTCCCACTTGCGTTTCGTAATAATCGACAAATCGATACAAATCGGGATGTGTGGTTGATGACACCATTGTTTTTATTATCTCGATCTAAAATGCAAAATGAGGATAACTTTCCCGTATTCAAAGCTGACAGGTGTGTTTTGATCTGTTCGAAGACTAACTGAAATGGTCTCGATATGAGATCTGCACACGTTTAAATAGTACACAGGATTAAAGGTCTTATTTATAACAGTATCAAAATTTCCCTCTATGGGGAGAGCTCGCAGCATCGGCGCGTAAGCGTCACAGACGGTCTGATGTTGAACAATGTCTGTGTAAACAAATAGAAAATATAAACCGGCTTTTTTATCAGCCGGATGTTGTCCATAGACGCCTTCCGGTTTGAGCTGGAGCCAATGTTCCGGATTCATTCCAACGATATACGCTAGGGGGCTCTTGAACATAATTTTTGAATTTTCTTCGCCTGCAAACAAATATCTTCGTATATGGTGATCAAACTGAATAGCAACCTTTTTCATACTAGCTTTAGTTAATAGAGTTTGAATTTCAGAAGCTAACGAGTCATGATTGTTGTAAACACCCCCTTGAATTTTCAGCGTATGTTGAACCTCGGAATAACCTTGTAAACTCTCATCTCGCGAGATAAAGGGTTTCGGCTGTTTGTGATAGATATTCCGACCACCTTCCCGATTTTTTACCATATGCTTAATTTCAGAATCACCTTGTAAAGATTCAACTTTACTAAGAGGTTTCGACTGTTTAAAATAGAAATCCCGTTTTTTCTCAGGAATGTCAAAAATTGAGTTGATGTATGAAATCTCACATAAGCCAACCTCCCATGATCCTTTTAAATCGATATGTTGCGCTAATTCCACTTTAAATTCTGAAAGCGTGTTGTCAGGAAAGATGTGCATGCTAGCATTTGAGGCTAATGTTACGTAGAATTCTTTTTGTACATCACCCATCTCGAGATTTTAACAGAATGACTATCCTATCAGTTTTTAAATGTCTTTAACGCTATTTGCAGGCACCCAGCTGTCAAAATTGGTTGGCCAGCCGACCCAGTGGACGAGTAGCTCCTTCTTGCCTGACACAGTGCGTGATTTAAGAATTTTCTGTATCCGGAAAATCTTATTTTTTTTTATTTTTACTTTTTGTAATTCAGCTTCGTAAAAAGTGCCTTCTATAAGCACACCGTCCAAGTCTGATATTTTGTAGACAGGCGGGACACGGTGGAGTCGTTGTGTTATCTTGAATATTTCATCCGTGAAACTCTGCAAGTAACCTTTCTCAAAGGTGCCTCTGAGTTTGGAGAGGCGGACCGTGTCCCCCGGAGCGAACCGGAACTTGATTCCTTGTCGGAAGGGGTTTTTGCCATACAAGTTAGTAAAAACAACGTTGCGATTTTCCTCATTGACAGCATTAGGTGTCATTTTTATACTGCTATGAACACTGTCATTATAGCTGGTGATAAATTCCTGAATTACGTCTACGTATCGTTGTGTGTTTTTTGCGGTGAAATAACGCCACATTCTTGATTTCAATGTTTTGTTAAAGCGTTCAACCGTTTGCGCTTTTTTATCGGAAGACGTGGCGAAATGTAAAATATTATTCTGTCTCATTAATTTCTGGAAATGTTTGTTAAAAAATTCTTTCCCTTTATCTGTCTGCAATCTTGACGGTACCCCGCTAACTGTTAGCACTTCTTCAAACGCCCGAGAGACATGCGGAGCTGATTTGGTCTTCAGAACTCGTACAAATGCGCGTTTCGAAAACACATCAATTACAGTCAGTAAATATTTGAATCCGTCATTGTAGCGTGACAGTGACTGTAAGTCACATAAGTCTGCCTGAAACTGCTTCATAGGACCTCGAACAAAAACTTTATTTCTAGGAAAAGTTATTCTGGCTGGTTTATGTAAAGTATATGTGTCTTGGTCTGCTAGGAACGCTTTCACTTTTTTAATACTAGTGTTTTTACAGTGACCAGTAGCTCCTTTGTGCAAACGTGCTTCTCCTCCAAAACTAGCCGGGTTTACTGCGTTATAGTAGATTTTTTTCAGAGAACTGTTACGAGCCATTGTGAAATGCAGATTGAAGCAAAACAGAGTGTGGCACAGGTAATAAAGTATACAAGTATGATATTTTAATAGAAAACACACAGAAAACAATCACTTTTGTTGGTCACAGTTTATTACAAAAAAAATTCAGAATAAAGCACACAGTAAAACATAATAAAAAATGAAGATAAAAAAAAAAGTTTTTTCTAAGTTTGACCACAGCGTATAAATGAAAATAGCATAGGCATTGGCAATTTTGTTTCAATCAATGTTTTAAGACCTCTTAACCAGGTAATAATATCAGCAAGCAAATGAGTTTTAAAATAATCCAGAAACAACGCGAGATCGGCAGCCAGCTGGGCCCATGTGTTTCTTACAGAATCTCCCATTCTGTCTTCCCGAAAGTTCTGAATAATAAGCCGATCACGCTCTTGCCCAACACCGCAACACTGCTAGATTCTTGTTTTACGGAGCGCAACCTAGCAAAGATCCTGTTCTCGTGCGCGAAGTCGTGCAAAATGGCTGTAGCTGTGTCGCGCAAGGTTTTAAGAGGAACCGATGTGTTGAAAAAAAAAAGCATAGTCGATAACGTACGGAGGAAATTATCATTACATAGCTCTGCCATCACACTCTCGTAGTTCACGTAGAAATAAAAGCAGCGATCCTCAATAGTCAAACACGTGTGATGAAGCTGGCTGAAGTCATCGAGCGCACGTCCGTCACATATCATCTTAGCATGTTGTAATAACGCGTCATACAACATATAAGATATCATTAGTTTCACCTTTACGTAATCCTCAACCGTCAAAGATGTAAATGGTTCAATGTTCATAGTGTAAATGTCCTGATGAACATCGACTTGTACAGGTGTGGATGTCAGCGGCGGGATGTCAGCTTCGTCGAGAGGAAAGTCTGCCACAATAGTGTTGTCCAGCATCGGGAAATCGGCATAGCTTTCATCAGCCATAGCTAGCGATTCAGGAGCGAGAATGTGGGCAATGTCAGAGTTTGATAAGAAGGGCAAGTCGAGACTCGCACTAGTGTCGTCGAGCAGACGCAGGGGCTGACGCTCCGCCTCTTCTGGCAGGTAGGTCTCACCCCCCGCCGGGCCCGCAGATGGCGCTGATGGACCCGCAGATGTCGATGGTAGATTCTCTACCAGCTCGAAGGTTTCTTCATTCTCCGAACCGGTAGATGGCGTTACCTCGAAGATTAACGGGGGTCCGAAGAGGCGATCGAATTGCTGTCTGTAGCTAGGCGGTGAGGGGAGTTGCGGCGTTGAGAGGAAGGCCATGTCTGCGTAGTTTGTCGGGGGAGTAGAATCTTTGAAGACAGACCATACATCTGCCGGCTGTGGCTCCGTCCCATACGGAAGAAGGAATTCAAAGTTCTTTGATGGCGTTTGAACCGCTACCTCAGCCGTCGCGTTTGTTTGTGGAAATCTGCTGATGTTTCTCTCAGGGCTGGACCAGAGAGTGAGCAGACAATCTGGAACAGTCTGAACACCTCTGGAAAGTTTCTATCCCGGTCCGTTCTCCACAAGTGGAAAACTAGGTAGAAGACGTCGGGCAGATCTTTGGGTCATCTTGTTGTTGATCTCTTGTCTGGATTCAGGTACGAGTTGGTTTCAAGTCTGAGAGAGGCCGACTGAAGAGATGGGCTCGGTACTTATACAGAAAGTCTAGGGGCGTAAACACCCCCCATGTCTAAAGTTATGCTAATGTTTACATGTGTACGTGCAGGTAGGTGTGCGTGTGCATGTAAGTGTGCGCGTGCGTGTAAGTGTGCGCGTGCGTGTAAGTGTGCGCGTGCATGTGTGCGCGCGTGTAAGTGTGTGTGTGGTGTGTGTGGTGTGTGTGGTGTGTGTGGTGTGAAAAAAATTGAAAAAAAAAAGAAAAAAAAAAGAAAAAAATTCTTTCCCTTTATCTGTCTGCAATCTTGACGGTACCCCGCTAACTGTTAGCACTTCTTCAAACGCCCGAGAGACATGCGGAGCTGATTTGGTCTTCAGAACTCGTACAAATGCGCGTTTCGAAAACACATCAATTACAGTTAGTAAATATTTGAATCCGTCATTGTAGCGTGACAGTGACTGTAAGTCACATAAGTCTGCCTGAAACTGCTTCATAGGACCTCGAACAAAAACTTTATTTCTAGGAAAAGTTATTCTGGCTGGTTTATGTAAAGTATACGTGTCTTGGTCTGCTAGGAACGCTTTCACTTTTTTAATACTAGTGTTTTTACAGTGACCAGTAGCTCCTTTGTGCAAACGTGCTTCTCCTCCAAAACTAGCCGGGTTTACTGCGTTATAGTAGATTTTTTTCAGAGAACTGTTACGAGCCATTGTGAAATGCAGATTGAAGCAAAACAGAGTGTGGCACAGGTAATAAAGTATACAAGTATGATATTTTAATAGAAAACACACAGAAAACAATCACTTTTGTTGGTCACAGTTTATTACAAAAAAAATTCAGAATAAAGCACACAGTAAAACATAATAAAAAATGAAGATAAAAAAAAAACGTTTTTTCTAAGTTTGACCACAGCGTATAAATGATAATAGCATAGGCATTGGCAATTTTGTTTCAATCAATGTTTTAAGACCTCTTAACCAGGTAATAATATCAGCAAGCAAATGAGTTTTAAAATAATCCAGAAACAACGCGAGATCGGCAGCCAGCTGGGCCCATGTGTTTCTTACAGAATCTCCCATTCTGTCTTCCCGAAAGTTCTGAATAATAAGCCGATCACGCTCTTGCCCAACACCGCAACACTGCTAGATTCTTGTTTTACGGAGCGCAACCTAGCAAAGATCCTGTTCTCGTGCGCGAAGTCGTGCAAAATGGCTGTAGCTGTGTCGCGCAAGGTTTTAAGAGGAACCGATGTGTTGAAAAAAAAAAAGCATAGTCGATAACGTACGGAGGAAATTATCATTACATAGCTCTGCCATCACACTCTCGTAGTTCACGTAGAAATAAAAGCAGCGATCCTCAATAGTCAAACACGTGTGATGAAGCTGGCTGAAGTCATCGAGCGCACATCCGTCACATATCATCTTAGCATGTTGTAATAACGCGTCATACAACATATAAGATATCATTAGTTTCACCTTTACGTAATCCTCAACCGTCAAAGATGTAAATGGTTCAATGTTCATAGTGTAAATGTCCTGATGAACATCGACTTGTACAGGTGTGGATGTCAGCGGCGGGATGTCAGCTTCGTCGAGAGGAAAGTCTGCCACAATAGTGTTGTCCAGCATCGGGAAATCGGCATAGCTTTCATCAGCCATAGCTAGCGATTCAGGAGCGAGAATGTGGGCAATGTCAGAGTTTGATAAGAAGGGCAAGTCGAGACTCGCACTAGTGTCGTCGAGCAGACGCAGGGGCTGACGCTCCGCCTCTTCTGGCAGGTAGGTCTCACCCCCCGCCGGGCCCGCAGATGGCGCTGATGGACCCGCAGATGTCGATGGTAGACTCTCTACCAGCTCGAAGGTTTCTTCATTCTCCGAACCGGTAGATGGCGTTACCTCGAAGATTAACGGGGGTCCGAAGAGGCGATCGAATTGCTGTCTGTAGCTAGGCGGTGAGGGGAGTTGCGGCGTTGAGAGGAAGGCGATGTCTGCGTAGTTTGTCGGGGGAGTAGAATCTTTGAAGACAGACCATACATCTGCCGGCTGTGGCTCCGTCCCATACGGAAGAAGGAATTCAAAGTTCTTTGATGGCGTTTGAACCGCTACCTCAGCCGTCGCGTTTGTTTGTGGAAATCTGCTGATGTTTCTCTCAGGGCTGGACCAGAGAGTGAGCAGACAATCTGGAACAGTCTGAACACCTCTGGAAAGTTTCTCTCCCGGTCCGTTCTCCACAAGTGGAAAACTAGGTAGAAGACGTCGGGCAGATCTTTGGGTCATCTTGTTGATCTCTTGTCTGGATTCAGGTACGAGTTGGTTTCAAGTCTGAGAGGCCGACTGAAGAGATGGGCTCGGTACTTATACAGAAAGTCTAGGGGCGTAAACACCCCCCATGTCTAAAGTTATGCTAATGTTTACATGTGTACGTGCAGGTAGGTGTGCGTGTGCGTGTGCATGTAAGTGTGCGCGTGCGTGTAAGTGTGCGCATTAAAGGGAAATGTACTTTCGGCAGTTTGCAAACACATTTGATTAAGGCTCCGTTAGACACATATAACCATATCAATATAATTTCTAGTAGTAGTGTGGTTGCTTAATAAGTGGAAAGGAATGTGCAGGCTACATGAATTTGTTTTCTTCAAAGTATTGTGGAACAGGAGGTCCGGAAAGGGAGCATATCTCAAGGCCGATGGGAACGCGAAAAACAACTCGTCTTTGTGGTCCAGACACCTGTGCTGAGCAGGGGAAAACCCAAACGAGGAGGAGATGACCACAGACCATCGACCAATCACCACACAACCTTTTGCATGTTTGAATATTCATATTGTGTTTCTTTAAAACTGGGCAACCCGGAAGAATGTGTCGTCTTTCTGGCCACGAAGGCACACGAGTTTTTGTGTTAAGGACCCAAAGACCCAGGCGCCTGTATTAGCTTGCTTTGTCAAGATTAAACAATTGGTAAATTCGGTCTGATTGATCTACTGGTCTTCTCTTTGACAGAACGAACTCGCAAAATTGTTAGGTGCGCCAGTGTGTGGATTAGAACATAGCAATTCTTGTGTTAAGTGTTGATCACAATTTGGAGTCAGATCAATAGCTAAAATCCGTATCCTAACAGTTTCTTGGTGACCCCGTACGTGATGTCAAGAGAAGGGTAATTGACAAACTCGTGGTCTGTGTCCAAGTCATCGGACAGTTAGTCTGGGACAGCTGTCTCCCGGTCGGCGTACCGTTTGGGAATAAGGAATAAGCGCACAACGTTGAGCTGGTACGACGTCTCCTAAACCCTGAGCTCATCAATGATAAGGTAAGCAGGATACCTGTTACTATATGTCGAAATTCTGCAAATTGAAAGAGGAAATTTAAGAGGAGACTGTTGTTCAGATCAAATAAGGTGTGCAAGAAGTTAAGTTACACATACGGTAAATAAGTTTGGAACTTACGTGTGTATTAAGTTACATATACGGTGAATAAGTTTAGAACTTACGTGTGTAACGTGTACGGTAAAGTCAGGGACTTGCGCGTACTAAGGATAGGTCAGGGACCTAGTGCTTCGTCGTGGCGGACAAGGGTGCGGTGACGATCGCATTCAAATAGCTGGGGTGCTTGTGAGATCCCCGAGGAGAAGTGAGGCCTCCTCAAAAAGTATCCGGTGGTAACAGTTCCTCCTGTGAGAGACCAGACCGCTAAAATATCCAAAATGTGCAACCAAATTGGGGGGAGTGTGTGTGTGATGAGAAGAATGAATGGAGTGATATGAGAGGAATGTATGCGGATGTGGAAGCGCAAATCGTGAGCTACATGAGAGATGGATTCGAATCCCTTTGTCTGTGTGTTCTGTGTATGTGCGTAATCTCTGTAAAAGATTCGGCTCATACCGGCAAGGGTGGGGGCCAGCAGGACGTGCGGGCCTGGCCAGATTGTGACGTCAACATTGATACAATGTTGAGGAGAAGTGAGAGAAGAGAGGGGGGCTAACTTGTAAATAGTGATGAGATAATTGTTCAATTGATGGGGGTTAATAATTATCCAAATTTTAGTCACATGTTTTGAGGGACCACAGCAACAACATTGTACTTGCAGGCCATTAATTTAGTAGGTGATGACAGTGTTTAGCTAAGTAGACAATGTGAGAGTGAAGGAGTATTTGTAGTCTGGCATTTGGGTGCCACTTTTAAGAGTCTGTGCAGGAACATAGATTGTTTTTGGTCGTCTTAAAGATATATTTAACAGTTTATTTCGGTGTAGTAAGGCAAAATTAAAAGCAAAATTACATTTTAATTCTGACATATGCCAGCTAATATGAGGATGGCAAATAAATAAATGAATAAATACTAGCTCAAATGTGGCATGTGTTTTAAATTGGGCGATAAGACATTCACTTTCGAGCACTGTCATTTAGCGCTGCTGACAACAATAACTTATGAGATGGTAAATCAAGGAGGAGTGTCACAGGCGCTGTATGACCTATAGATTGAACAATAACATTCATCGCATATGTTGGTAGATTGTTAAATTATATTACAGTTTATTACAAAAGATTTCGGAACTTTATTTGATGATAGACACTGGAACGAGGATTTTAGCCGTGTTAATGGGTAGGGTGGATGGATTGCTCAGAAGAAAAAAGCATTTGATAAGGGCAGCTTGATAGTAAGATGATGAGTGTGCGCAACTGATAGGATACAAAATGTTAATAGGAAGATTTGGGGTGTAAGGAACAAATACTACACAGGAAGACTGATAACACAAAGATAGTTTTGTTAAATTTGTGTCCCAGTGTGTTCTTCCCTAGCGCGTGGCACGATTCCTGAACTGAGTCCTCTTACTCCACTGGCTGTCTCAAAATCAACAGAGGACTGTCCCTGGTCATGAGACACCTTTGACCTTTGGGACAACAACAGAAACTGCTATCATGCTTGAAGGGGGCAAGCACAGCTTTTCACAGGACAAGAACCATACAGTTGGTGGAATACACACAGTTGCAGATCAGAAAAGAAAATGGACTGAAAGAACAAAGACAAGATGGACGCATTTGAGAGTGGCGGACGATCCAGCCCTGAATCATCATCATGAGAATCTAAGAGGAGAGGCTGCTAAAGACTTGCATGAGTCACATGAAGTCAAACTGGACACATTGCTAAAGACTGCTGAAGCATTACAAAGTTGGTGGAGTGTGGGACAAAAGGGATGGAATTGTGTTTGGGTGCTGGGGCGGACATATCTGAGGAGTTTTGATAAATGAGGAATAATAAGGCTGCTTATTGACACTGAAACGGGGATAACAACAAAATACATAGATATGGACAGTGAAGATGCACTAATAATAATAAATCATACGACAGCGTGATCAGAAACTTTGCAAAGTGGATATTGATCGATAGAAATTAAATTTATCAAAACGACAGAATTTAATTATACATCAATTGCGACAATTGATTTAAATGACACTTTATGATAGGCATTTATGGTTAGGGTTAACAATCCATCCATCCATCCATCCATCCATTACTGGTGCGGCTTGTCCTTACGAGGGTCACGGAGGATTCACAATAATAATTAGAATTTGTAATTTCTCGAGAAATTGTGTGTGAAGGCGAAGAGGCTGAATACAAATTCGGGGAATGCTACAAGATTATGTTTAAAATTAGAATGTGTTGAATTGGTCAGAAAATCGATGAAAATACCGAAAGAATTTTGTAAAATTGGGCGTGAATTTTAAAGTTGAAAATTTGAAATTTTTCACAAGTGGGAAGTTTTGGAATAGGTAGGCATAAGATGAATAGTTAAAAAAATTGAAAAGGGTTGAGTCAGTGAAAAAATAATTAGAAATTAGAAGGGAAAAAGGAAATTTTGCAAAATGTTACCGCAATGTTGAAAGTGAAAATGTGAAATTTTAAGCTAGAAAGTGAGAGAAGGTGAATTGGAAAGTGAAAGAAGGTTAATTGGAGGAATTATGTGGAACAAAATGAGAAATATTGAATGTGCCATGAAGAATGAGTGGTGATATATTGGGTTAAAATTTGTAAATTTCTCAAAAATCGTAAATATTTAGAATATTTGGTATGAATATTTGGAATGTGTTAAAAGTGGAATGAGGTGAATCAGATGAATTCGTAGAAGTAGTTAAGTTAAAAAAGGAATAAATAAAAAAGAGGCAGAAGAATGCAGAAGAAGTTGAATAATGATAAAGTAAAGGCAAGGCAAGTTTATTTATATAGCCCACAAGCAAGTCTCAAAGGGCTTCAAATGTACAAAAATTGACAATTTAAAGTACAGGAACAATAAGTGTGAGGGCCACAATGATGATCATGACTGCAAAGATATTCCTAATTGGTTTTGATAGGTAGAAAGGGGGAGCGTGGAAGGTTTTCAAACTTTGTGATATAGCGTGACTCCATTATCAAAAGTAAGCATTTAATTTTAAGAATTGGCATCAACAAAAATGAGAACGATAATCTTCAAGGTGATAGCGTAAGTGGCAGGAGGAAGCTGTGTATATTGTTTTTAAACATTATTTTTGGTATCATTATTTTTTAGGAGGGTCAGTTATGCTTGTGAGAAGATGACTGAGGGAACAAGGTAACAGTAAAAAAGGGAGTGCTCTATAAATTGTTGGTTCTTTGCCAGAGGTAGTTATTTGGAGGGATGAATTTAAACTGAAAGCCAAATGGAACTGTTTAGTGGAAGAAATATGGGAATGTGGAAATATTGAAGTTACAGCTCGTCACAAAGTGTCAAATAGTTTAAGTGTGAGATGTGAGCAAACTAAATGGGGAGTTAAATCATGTTCCAGCATTATGCATATTGGCAAACGATGAGAGGACAGGACACCAGACAATTAGATATTAACTTTGGATTTAAAATAAAAAAGGGAAATTTTAATTGAGGAGAAAATTTTGCGTAGGGACGGTTGTTTTTTACAATTTAATATTGTATGTTTTTATGTGTGTGTTGTGGAATGACAGTTTGTCTGTAATGGTGTATGAATGTCAAGTCTGTGCTTGTGGTGTGGTGTTTGTGTATTGTGAATGGTTGACATGATTCAAAGTTGGGGTGATGTGATCACAGCAGGGGATAACATTCCTCTCACCTGAAAAATATAAAGATACTACAGATTTGAAAAAGCACGATTGATCAGGACTAATTTTGGACTAAATATGGGTTTAGGATTACTCAGGGGCACCATCGACAACAAAACAGTGTGATGGAGAAGGCCCATTTCAGTAATATGGTTAGACAAGACAGAATTAGTATCGAACATTAAGACTTTGGACGATTTGACGTGTGACGACTTTGAGCTCACCCGACGGGGTGACGGACTAGGTGGACAGTGACCAAATGTTTGACGCTTGAGCTTGCTTGCGAAAAGTGCACGCTCTGCTTTGTTATTCTGTGTGACTTAATTTTTTGCAGCAGCAACAGCCACCAGCCAAGGAGCGGATTGCGCGCTGCTTGCGTAACTTGTTTTCGTTCTTGCAGGTTGTCAATTGCGTTCGTGGAAAATTTGTATTGAATTTACAAGAATATGTTAACCTTTGCCCTTTTGGTTTTTATGATGAACTTGTTGATGACATGGTTTTCAGGACATGATCCGCGGGCGCCAGGATTCATTTTATGACTGTTTTTATTTTGATACTTGATGTCTATTTTTGTACAAATGTCCGCTGTCAGCAGGGCTATAAGCTCACTGATAGGAGTGCGATGGTTTTTGTTTGTGTTGCCGAGCGTGTGGTGGACGAGCTAGAGCAGGGGTGGGCAAACTACGGCCCGCGGGCCACATACGGCCCGTTGGGCTTTTTAATCCGGCCCGCCGAACTTGTCCAAATTATAGTAAAAACCTCCTTAATTTTCCCCTTTCCCTGCAATACCCACGTTCCCCAAAAGATGGCGCACTTAAAACACATTGACCGTTGTTGGAGTGTCGCGTGTTTCTCTTTATTTCACTTTAATTTTCACTTCGTTTCATGTCACCATTTGAGCCCTTCTGTGAAAATGAGTGGACCAAAGAGAAGGAAAGTGGACAGTGAATGCCGAGTTTTTAATAAGGAGTGGACAACAAAATACTTCTTCACCGAAGTCCGATCAACGGCTGTATGTCTGATATGCCGAGAAGCTGTTGCGGTTTTCAAAGAGTACAATATCAGCCGTCACTTTGCCACGAAGCATACAAACTATGCTAGCAAGCAGTCAACACAAGAACGGGCGGCTACTGCTCAAAGGTTGGCAGCTAATTTACATAGTCAACAGAACTTTTTTCACAGGAAAACTACAATTCAAGAGTCAAGTACCAAGGCTAGTTATTTGCTGGCATTCAAATTAGCAAAGGCTAGCAAGCCTTTCTCCGAAGGCGAGTTTTTGAAAGAGTGCATGGTAGAGACAGCAGGTCTCTTGTGTCCGGAAAGCAAAGCCAAGTTTGAAAAAATCAGTTTAGCACGCAGGACAGTGACTCGCCTCGTGGAACTGATTGACGCAGATATAATGAGCGAGTTAAACAAAAAGGCAGAGTCCTTTAAGTTATATTCACTAGCACTGGATGATAGTAACGACATAAAAGACACTGCTCAGCTCCTAATTTTTATACGAGGGATTAACGACAGTTTTGAGATAACGGAGGAGCTTTTGAGCATGGAATCACTGAAAGGGAAAACGCGAGGAGAGGACTTATATGAACAGGTGTCAGCTGTCATCGAGAGAATGAAGCTACCTTGGAGTAAACTTGCTAATGTCACTACGGATGGATCGCCAAATTTAACTGGAAAAAACGTCGGGCTGCTGAAAAGAATCCAGGATAAAGTGAAAGAAGAAAACCCTGACCAGGATGTTATTTTTCTTCACTGCATCATTCATCAGGAGTCTCTGTGTAAGTCTGTATTGCAGCTTAATCACGTCGTGGATCCAGTTGTAAAACTTGTTAACTTTATACGAGCAAGGGGACTTAATCATCGTCAGTTCATTACGTTCCTGGAAGAAACTGATGCGGATCACCAGGACCTACTTTACCACTCTCGCGTCCGCTGGTTAAGTTTGGGGAAAGTGTTTCAACGAATCTGGGAGCTCAAAGAGGAGATTCACTCATTTTTGTTGTTAATGGGAAAACCCGACGAATTCCCCGAGCTGAGCGACACAAACTGGCTTTGTGACTTTGCATTTGCTGTGGACATATTTTCACACATGAATGAGCTGAACGTGAAGCTACAGGGGAAAGATCAGTTTGTGCACGACATGTACACAAATGTGAGAGCCTTCAAATCCAAGCTGGGGTTATTCTCCAGGCAAATGTCAAACAAATCTTTCGCACATTTCCCCACACTAGCCGTGCAGAAAGAGGCCGCCCGCAATGCGAAGAAATACTGCAAATCACTGGACGACCTGCACAGAGAATTTTGCCGTCGGTTCTGTGATTTTGAAAAAATTGACAAGTCACTTCAACTGGTGTCCTGTCCCCTGTCACAAGACCCCGAATCAGCACCGCAGGAGCTGCAATTGGAACTGATTGATCTTCAGTCTGACTCCGTCTCAAAGGAGAAGTTCAAGTCTCTTAAACTGAATGACTTTTATGCTTCACTTAACGAGACCATGTTTCCAAACCTTCGAAAGACTGCACAGAAGATGCTGGTGTTGTTTGGCTCGACCTACGTGTGTGAGCAGACGTTTAGCGTCATGAAAATCAACAAAGCTCATCACAGATCCAAGTTAACAGACCAACACCTCAGATCTGTCCTGAGAATTGCCACAACAAAACTAACTCCAGACTTTGATGCACTGGCAAAAAATGGAAACCAACAGCACTGTTCCCACTGAAATTGGTGAGTTTTTCTGCTGTGTTATGAAAAACGAGTTTGCAGAGTTTGATTTTGCGGAGTTTAACACAAGTAGATTTTATTGAGCTTGAGTATATCGTTGTGTAATAATATGTTTTGAATGTTGAAAGTGATTCTTTTTTTCAATAAATGTTGATTTATTTAACTTTGCACCTTCGATTGAAACTTATTAAAAACAGATGCAATCTTGATAAATCACAGTGCGTATGCTATTTTAATCTATTTACATTTTCTCCTCCCAGTATCATGCAAAATAGTATGTAAACGCTATGTCTTGCATATTGCTTGAGACAAACTTATTAACTGATAAGGGCTATTTTAATATTTGAAAGATAGTTAATAAATTGGGTTGTAGTGTTCTTACTGTGCTATGAGGTTTGCATACACTACATGTAATGCTTTAGTATATCCGGCCCAAACACTCCATCCAAATGCTCCTGGCCCGGCCCCCCCAGTCAAATTTTAGAACCCAATGTGGCCCGCGAGCCAAAAAGTTTGCCCACCCCTGAGCTAGAGGTTCCGCAGGCCTGGCTACAATGAGTGTGGTGATGAGAGGGGATGCTTAGCAGGTTCCTTTTGATACATAATGACACATTGGGTGAATGTGTCAAAAGGGGGAGTGGTAAAATAGAAATGGGTGAGTATGTGGTAAGATAGAATTGGGTGAGTAGGTTGTAAAATACAAATGGGTGAGTCGGTTTCAATTTGTAATTTTGATATCCAAAGTTTTTTTTTTCCAAATCCACTTGTTTTTAAGCTTTAACAGGACATGCCAGAATTCAACTAGCAGTGATGGAAGGAGCAGAGGAAGACCAGTGACAACTGGTTGTGGTGTGGTGACAACAAATTATACCATCACTTGCCAAAGGATGCATAGGGTATCTGTGCCCTCGTGTCTTTGATAATGCCTGTAGTGGTTGTCCCCATTGAAACACAGAATCTCAATTGGAACATGGAGTCCCCACTGGCGGGGCTCCTGAAGTGAGCCAAAAGAGACGTTTTGCCCCCATGGTTGAGCGACAACGATCCAACATATATTGACGCCATAGGTGTGCCAGATAAGTATGAACTCGTTAATCAAGTGTCCTCGGGATTCAAAAGCATTTTCCTATGGATCACCCCCAATAAAAATGTATCATTTACAGCGGTCCATGAACAATTGGCATTGATGTCGTTCCAAAATAGAATTGCGTTGGACATGCTATTGGCTAAGGAACATGGTGTGTGCGGAATGTTTGGTGATGCATGTTGTACTTTCATCCCCAACAACACAGCGCCAAGGGGCCGACTGACCCAGGCGGGAAGAAAGGACCGACAGCATGCTGGTCGCTGCTTGCTAGAGTAACGGGTGATGACCTCATAAATGAGGTCATGAGAGGGAATAAAGGGAAATGTACTTTCGGCAGTTTGCAAACACATTTGATTAAGGCTCCGTTAGACACATATAACCATATCAATATAATTTCTAGTAGTAGTGTGGTTGCTTAATAAGTGGAAAGGAATGTGCAGGCTACATGAATTTGTTTTCTTCAAAGTATTGTGGAACAGGAGGTCCGGAAAGGGAGCATATCTCAAGGCCGATGGGAACGCGAAAAACAACTCGTCTTTGTGGTCCAGACACCTGTGCTGAGCAGGGGAAAACCCAAACGAGGAGGAGATGACCACAGACCATCGACCAATCACCACACAACCTTTTGCATGTTTGAATATTCATATTGTGTTTCTTTAAAACTGGGCAACCCGGAAGAATGTGTCGTCTTTCTGGCCACGAAGGCACACGAGTTTTTGTGTTAAGGACCCAAAGACCCAGGCGCCTGTATTAGCTTGCTTTGTCAAGATTAAACAATTGGTAAATTCGGTCTGATTGATCTACTGGTCTTCTCTTTGACAGAACGAACTCGCAAAATTGTTAGGTGCGCCAGTGTGTGGATTAGAACATAGCAATTCTTGTGTTAAGTGTTGATCACAATTTGGAGTCAGATCAATAGCTAAAATCCGTATCCTAACAGCGTGCATGTGCGCGCGTGTGTGTGTGTGGTGTGTGTGGTGTGTGTGTGTGGTGTAAGGAGTTGAGGAGTTTAAAAGTTATTTTTTAGTAAGGCTAATCTAAAGTCAATTTACGTTTCGCTCCAACGATATTTGTCCAGACACGACTTGCAACAAAGAGCCTTGAAATACTATCACTAGAGGCTTGCATCTTTTCTTGCCATTCAGTTAAAGGCACATTGCCATTCAGTTAAAGGCACATTAAGTAATGTAGTTAAGTAACATTCGTTATTGAACGCTTCTAATGTTAAATAAAGTAAATCGACTACCTCGCCATCTTCTTGGCCCTCAATAGTTTGTGGATAAACTTTAACCCGCAAAAAACATTTTCCGCTCGCCGTAATTCTTGAAACCCAAGTCATGTTCAGTACACCTTGTACACCGTAATCGTTTAAAAAATCAGTCAAAACCCGGGGCAGGAGCTGATTTAGCACACCCCAGTCGTTCGAAGAAAATAAACCAAATGTATTGTTACAGTTAGAATCTCCTCGGCTTTTCATGAAGAAAAATAGCTCCCCGACTTCATAAAAAAATTTAAACCCCCATCGAGTCTCTGTTGTCAGGTCCCAGTTCTGTTCAAGTTTCTCTGTAGAAGGCTGCTGCATACGCTTGAGGTACATATGTTTTTTCCTAGGAGCATTTAACAATCTGTCGTCACCTTTATGAGATAAATGAATAGTAACAGGCGTTTCAGCGATCATGATTTAAGCTTCAAGTTTAGCACCGTCGCTTTAAACTCAGCGCTCTCCAACCCTGACCTTAAATATACTTGCGTAGGTCCACCCCCCGTCTCCTTAAAACCACACCTTTGTCACGTGTTTTACTCAAACATGTTAGACTACTCCTAAAACTATCTAATCAGAATGTAATATGTTAAAAGTACAGCAAATATACTAAAATATAAAGCTTTCAGAGGCCTTCAACTGTTTTCTCAGAAATGACCTCTGACACAGCACAGCACAGTTGAGTCCAGTAAAAACTGGTATATTCTAGTCAGTTCAGAGTCGTTGCCTTTGTGAATAGTTCAGAATCGTACAGAGTCGTTACCCCAAATTCTTCTTCCATTGTCCTGACACCCACACCTGTCGGAATGTTTCAGAGTCGTTGGCCCTAATTTTTCTTCCTTTGTCGTAACATCTCTCTAAAAACTTACAGCTGCCCGCATTCTTCAGAGTCGTTGACCCAAGTTTTCTTCCATTGTCTTGACATCTCTCTCTAAAAAAGCTACATTTCTTACAGTTTTTCTCCCCTTTTGTAAATGCTTCAAATCTTAAAATACTAATTTCAAACATGTCCCAACATAACACCTTTCTTCAGACATTTTGTTTCCAAAAAAAACCCCTATAATCTGCAAGTTCAGAGTCGCTGCCTTTGTAAATAGTTCAACTTAAATCTAAATGTCTCCCCTTTACTTCAACTTAAATCTTAGACAGACTTTATTGTCATTTTGTAAACACATGCTGCACACAAAAACGAAATTACGTTATTTCAACTAAATAAAAAGTGATATTTCTATATAAATGTGAAATAAGATAAAGAAGTTAAATAAGATACTAATTTCAAACATGCCCCAACATAACACCTTTCTTCAGACATTCTGTCTCCAAAAAAAAAACCACACCTAAGCCTCCCACCCATTTCTCCCCCTTACAAATACTACCCTCTAGTGTTATCTTAGTGACACTGCACCTCTCCATCTCAATTATTATTTTTATTTCCTCCCTATGCGAATGCCGCCCTCTAGTGTTATCTTAGTGACACTGCACCTCTCCATCTCAATTTTTTTTCCTATGCGAATGCCGCCCTCTAGTGTTATCTTAGTGACACTGCAGCACCTCCCCCACAACACTTGCTGCCCCTCCCCCCTAAAACACCTGCACCCCCCTTCCCCCATGACACTTACAGCCCCTCCCCCCAAAACACCTGCACTTCATTTGCATAACAATAACATCAAAGGATAAGTGCATGCTCTATTTGTGTTGTCAGACAAGTTATAACATAAATGTTTATTAAAATAATAACAATTATTAACTAGAGAATGCGATTTCTGGAGAAATTGCGTGTGAAGGCGAAATGAATGAATAACTTCTTCGGGGAATGCTGCCGAATGATGCTGAAACGAGTTGAGAAATGTAGAAAACTTGGAGAATGTGGGAAAATTGAAAGTTTGAAATATTTGGTAAGTGGGAAGTTGTGGAATGGGTAGGCAAACAATGAACAGTTGAGATTTGGAATGGGTTGAATCGCTTGAAAAATGTAGAAATTAGAATAGAAAAACTAAATTTTGGAGAATTTGGTTGAATTTCAAATTTGGAATTTTTGGTAAATGGAAAGTTGCGGAATAGGTAGGCAAGTGATGAGCAGTTGAAAGTTGGAATGGGTTGAATCGATTTGAAAAATGTAGAAATTAGATTAGAAAAACATAATTGTAGAGAATTTGGTTGAATTTCAAATTTGGAATTTTTGGTAAGTGGGAAGTTGTGAAATAGGTAGGCAAAAGATGAACAGTTGAAAGTTGGAACGGGTTGAATCAGTTAAAAAATGTAGAAGTTAAAGCAAATGTTGAATCTCCATAGAGAATGAATGGGAATGGAAAAAAAAATTGCGTCTTATTTTTTTTTAATTTTTTTAGAACGAAACGAAACTGCTTCAGGAGGTTCACTTTCGGGGTTAAAATGTTGAAACGGGTTTAATCGGACAAAAATTGAAAAAGTTAACGGAAATGTAGCTAGTTGTGGCACTTAGTGTTGAAATTCCGGTCAGATTTGAGTCATTTCCGGTTTAGCTGAGGTCACTTCCGGTTTAGCTGGGGTCACTTCCGGTTTAGCTGGGGTCACTTCTGGTTTGATTTGAGGTCACTTCCGGTCTATCTGGGGACACTTCCGGTTCATTCTGGGTTCATTGGGGGCACTACAGGGTCATTCCAAGATGGCCGCCACACTGGAATTGTGTAAGCATAGTGGAAGTGGGGGTGAATGGGAGTGAATGTGGGAAGCATAAGGTGAATAAAGTGAATAAATTTGGAATGGGTTGAATCGGTCAAAATGTTTAAAATATCACCAAATGATTCCCGAGCGCGGCACCGCTGCTGCTCACTGCTCCCCTCTCCCCCAAGGGATGGATTAAAATCACACGGGGATGGGTTAAATCAGTGCTTCTCAAATAGTGGGGGGCGCGGTGCTATTCCTGGGGGGGCGCGTGTGACCCTGGGGAACAGGCTTTTTTTTTGGCAGTACTAGAATAAAGTGTAATTGCGCGTTTGCTACAGCAGGGGGCAGTGGCGCTCTCATTGTTACACCTGTCACGTTTGCGACAGTGCAAAATTTTACGACTTACAAGACAAGTTAGGATAGTCACGGTGGGGAGGGGGGGCGCGAATAGATTTCTTCTTGCTAGGGGGGGGCGTAACAGAAAATAATTGAGAAGCACTGGGTTAAATGCAGAGGACACATTTCACCACACCCAGATGTGTGTGTGACGATCATTGGGACTTTAACTTTAACTTAACTTAAATTAGAGTAGAAAAACGAAATTTGAGAATTTGGTTGAATTTCAAATTTGAAAGTTTGGAATTTTTGGTAAGTGGGAAGTTGTGGAATAGGTAGGCAAAAGATGAACAGTTGAAAGTTGGAATGAGTTGAATCGGTTGAAAAATGTAGAAATTAGAGTAGAAAAAACAAATTTTAGAGAATTTTGGTTGAATTTCAAATGTGAAAATTTGGAATTTTTTGTAAGTGGGAAGTTGCGGAATAGGTAGCCAAAGGATGCACAGTTGAAAGTTGGAATGGGTTGAATCGGTTGAAAAATGTAGAAATTAGAAGGGAAAAACTAAATGTTTGGAAAATTTGGTGGGAATTTCAAAATTGAAAAATCGGAAATTTTAGGAAGTGGGAAGGTGTGGAATAGGTAGGAAAAAGATGAACAGTGGAAAGTTGAAACGAGTTGAATCGGTGGAAAAATGTAGAAATTAGAAGTGAAAAACGAAATTTTGCAAAATTTTGTGCAAATTTTAAAAGTGAAAACGTGAAATTTTTGAATGTGGCAAGTTTGGGAATGTTCCCAATGTGATTTGAATGTGTTCAATTATGTGAATTGCAAACTGGAACAACCTAAATGTGAAATGTTAAATCTGCCATAAAGAATGAATGGGGAAAGAATTGCCGGAAATTTGTGAATTTTGCGAAAACGGAAATTTTTTGGAACGAAAAAAATGGAAGCACCCATGTCATGAATATTTGGAATAAGTGAAAAGTGGAACGGAGTGAATCGGTTGAAGTATGTGGAACTAGTTAAGCGCCAAAAAGTTAGCGGAGTAAGTTGTAGAACTAGAATTTGAGGTGACGAGGTTGAATAAATATTGAAGGAATGCTGCAGAATGATGTTGAAACAAGTTGAATCGGTTGAAAAATGTAGAAATAAGGGAAAAAGGAAATATTGGAGAATTGGGTGTGAATTTCAAAATAAAAGATGTGAAGTTTTTGGTACGTGGGAAGTTGTGGAATAGGTAGAAAAATGATGAAAAGTTGAAAGTTGGAATGGGTTGAATCGGTTGAAAAATGTAGAAATGAGAAGGGAAAAAGGAATTGGGTGTGAATTTCAAAATAAAAGATGTGAAGTTTTTGGGAAGTTGTGGAATAGGTAGAAAAATAATGAACAGTTGAAAGTTGGAATGGGTTGAATCGGTTGAAAAATGTAGAAATGAGAAGGGAAAAAGGAAATATTGGTGAATTAGGTGTGAACTTCAAAATAAAAGATGAAAACGTGAAAATTTTGAATTTGGCAAGTTTGGGAATGTCCCCAATGTGATTTGAACGTGTTGAATTATGTGAATTTCAAACTGGAACAACGTAAATGTGAAATGTTGAATCTGCCATTAAGAATGAATGGGGCAAAATTTGCCGTAAATTTGTGAATTTTGCGAAAACGGAAAATTTTTGGAACGAAAAAAATGTAAGCACCCATGCCATAAAATGTTGTAGAATAACAATAGTGTGAAGGTTTTCACCTTCACACTAATAATAATAATAAAGGACAGGAATAACAATAGTGTGAAGGTCTTCACCTTCACACTAATAATAAAGGACAGGAATAACAATAGTGTGAAGATCTTCACCTTCACACTAAAAACATTAGTGTGAAGGTCTTCACCTTCACAACTAGAATTGCAATTTCTGGAGAAATTTCGTGTGAAGGCGAAGGCCAATGAGAAGCGGGAAGAATGAAAACGGAAATAAATAATTGTGAAATAAATGGGAAAATGTTACAAATGTTACAAAACAGGTACAAATGTTAAGCGTTAAAAATGAAATGTTACAAAAAAGGTACAAATGATAAGCGTTAAAAATGAAATATTACAAAAAGTACAAATAATAAGCGTTAAAAATGAAATGTTACAAAAAAGGTACAAATGATAGGCGTCACAAATGAAATGTTACAAATACATGGTACAAAAAAAGTACAAATGAAAAGCGGCAAAAATATTAAAGGAAATAAATGACATAAATTAGTGTCATGAAAAACCCACACGGGTTTCTATACCACACGCGAAAGCGGTTCGTCTTCTGGAACGCTTGTTTCCCACTGAGCTAATCAGGTTCCTTCCTTCATGGTGGTTGAATTTGGTTAATGTAATGAATGTGTTTGTTGAAGGCGAATGCGTAATCAAAGAAGTGGAAATTGCTTAATGTAACGAATGTTGAATGCGAATGAAAAAAGTTACAAATGATAAGCGGGAAGAATAAAGAGTAAAATAATTTATGACGTCCAATGTGGGAATCGAACCACTACAGTAAACTGGCTCGGGTTGATATTGCCATTAAGAATGAATGGGGGATTTTAAGACATAAAAACGCTAAATATTATGACCGAGAAAAATGGTAGCAAGCGTGACATGAATTTTTGGAACGTTTGAATGGGATGAATCAGAAAATTTAAACGCTTCCCAATGAAAAGCACAACTGCACCCATCCAGAGTCAGAGTCAGCTTTATTGTCAATTCCTTTATGCCAAGACACAAAGAAATCGAATTTACATTTCCTCCATCCCACGGTGACGAGACAGTTACATACAAGTAAACAACAGGGGAGAGAGTTCAGGACCCCAACAGCCTGGAGATCACAAACTTCGGCAGAGGCGAGCAGTGCTTGCATCCCACTTCAGAGTCCCGGCACCATTAGTCACGGATGTGGACGCCCATTCCACCTCCTCACAATGTTCCCCCTCGTACAATGGCCCGGTCCGCCTGATAGCACGCTAGCCGCTCCAGATGCACAGCAGTTGCGCACTGTTCGGTTCGTAGAACCCCCTAACTGTGACGGAAAACAATGCAGGCAAAGGACAGTTGTGGAAATCTGCAAATAAAATGTATTTGCAGATTTCCACGACATCACCATCCGAATAAATAAGTTTTAATTCGAGTCTATCTGCTGGTAAAGTTGGTGGCTCAATAAAAGTCTTGGTCCAGACGCTCCTCGGAATTGTGGTTTCGACCCCCTCCCCATCCACCAACTTGACCTCCTCCTCCTCCATCATTAGACCAATAGCCACCACGTTTACTGTTGTATTGTAGCCCAAGGGAATAAAACCACAATTAGGTTTACTCAGGTGAAAACTGAGAACAATTATATAACTCAAATGTCAAGAATAACTCCATAAAGTTAAAGGTCAATTCATCACAGTCACATCACATGCAATTACTAATTCACAGGGTGTCCATTCAGTCCTTCGATTATCTGTACCATTTTGTCCCCACCGGGGGGGCGGGGTTTGTAGACACGCTGGTCACAATTCAACAGCCTTTGTTGTAAAGTTGTAAAATTTGAATGAGATTGTATGGAAAGCCGGCATTTGTAGTATTCTACTCGTTCATTCAAAACAACCTAAACTGATGACATTCCTTTTCCGTTTTATAGCCTTTTCTTTACTCACCGATATCTTGGAATACTGAGTCGTGTTGAGGGACAGGCCGAAATCATTTCTCACGGCACTGAGGTGCGTGAATGTGTAGAAGGCCCCGACCTTGATCGGGGTCAAGGTGGCCTCCCTCCACACGGCCACTCTTACGACCGCTTTGTCCTGCAATAGTTTAAAACCAAATATTACTTCAGTATGCATGCGTGAAGCGCAATAACAGTAAAGCGACAGGTTACTTGTTTTAGGTACACGACGCTCAAGGGCACCAACCGTGCCCCGCGCACAGACACTACTCTGGTTGGCTTTGTCTAATTTGGAACAAACAGACATACCATTGCGTTATTCTGCAATGTTTAATGCAAGAAAACAAAATTTTGTATTTTTAGTAGTTCTAAAAAGATATTTAACATGCACGTGAATTAAACTTACACTTTTGACCTGTCCCTCGACGTTTACCAGCCCCTCAGGAGGGTTGTTGATCACCTCGCTGAGGGGCATTGCCAACGACGGAGGGAAAATGAGTGTGCGTGCCTCAGCCTTTAAGGCATCGCTGCACTTCACCTCCGCCCCGATGTATATTTTGCTGCTCTTTTGACAGAGCAGCACATTTGGCTTGTCGGCCTCCGCCATGAAATGGGCGAAAACGTAACTGTTGCCCTCTGACTCGGCTAGCCAGATGACTGAAAAGAGTCATCTTAAAAGCGGTCTTACCATCACAGAGGGCAACAGTTACGTTTTCATAATGCCCATTCATCTCGCAGGTGGATTTCCAGGCTCTGGCCCGAATGTCACGCGCGTCGCCACCACCTGGGCTTTTATGACTTTTTGGTTCATTCTGAAAGAGAAAGTGCCAAACGATAATAATCAGGAATTTTTCTGATCTGTCTTTTGTATACACATTCCCATTTCATTCCAAGTCTGTGAAGAAAATTTTCAAAAAAAATGTGCAAAGTTCTTGTTTATCTGGCGAACGCATGTACCACTGCAGCATTTAGCGACAAGGCGAAGCACTTCGCCTTCACTCGGACAAATTGCAAAACGGATGACTGAAAGCGGCCAAAGCAACTTGAAATGTTGCTTGTTTTTGTAGCACGTGATTTTACTAATCTTCCTTTCTTTGTTTGTGTATCCACTTTGACTTTAAACAAGCAATGTCTTCAATTGCAAGCACACGGGTATGGCGGTGGACATTTTGTCCCATTGTGCACACATGGACGGCCAATTTTGTTCGTGCAAAAGCCTTGCGCGCAGACTTTGAACAGCCTTCTTATGATACAGCATTAATTTTCACAGGTAAAACAATATAGCAGATTTAAAAGTGCCACCTATGCTTGTTTTACAACTTATTTTCACTTTCATGCATCTGATGGAGTTAATTCATTCCAAATTCATCAGAATGTACCTCAGAAAAAGACCATTGCAACAACAGGACAATCATTTTTCCGAGTATAGTAAATGAAACGGCAGAATCTTAGAATATTCGATTAACCTCTACCCTGTTTGGAAATTGTAATTTGCACACCAACACATCAGTCCAGGTTAAAACAAAATAATTAATAAATGAAGTAGGCACATGCGTCAGTGTTTATCAAAGATGTTCATCCAAAATCAAATTTGAAGTTGGAGGGGAGATACCTGAGAAACCACTTACCTCTGTCTTCATGTTTGCTGTAACGAGGGCACCTTAGTGACCCCACCCGCTTTTATGCGTGGCGGAGTAAAAAAAAAAGCTGTTTGAGCATATTGTCACAACTTTATTAGTTACACAGATAGATAAATAGATAGCTCTTTATTGTCATTGTCACATGTACAACAAAATTAAAAATGCCAAACGATCAGTGCATCTGCTAAAATATTTAGAAAAAAATAAATTTAAAAAAAAAAAAAAAAAAAAAGCTAAAAGTTTATATAAACTAAAAACTACACAAAAGCTCCAGCTCAATGGCTTAGTGGTAGAATGTCCACCCTGGAACCGGAAGGTTATGAGTTCAAAACCCAGCCAGGTCATACCAAAGACTAATAAATTAGGATCCATTGCTGCAAACAATCACAGCAATGTGAATAAAATCCGGAAGTAAGAAACAAAGTCAATTCACTTTTTTTTCTCTTCCAGACACCACTATAAACCGTCAAGACATCAAATTTTTACTGATTCAATAAACATGAAAAAAAAAAAAAGAATAAAATGGATACACTGGATTTGATTTAAATACCGTTTTTTTCCGTGTATAGTGCGCAAAATTTAACTTATTTATTGTCCTAAAATCTGGGGTGCGCATTATACATGGGTACAGAATTTTTTATTTATTTTTTATTTTTTTATTTTTATTTTTTTTTAAGTCCCAATGATCGTCACACACGCAGGGAGGCAATGGGTCCCATTTTTATAGTCTTTGGTATGGTCTTAACTAGGCTGGATGTAATTGTTTTTGTTGGCGTTGATTTCTCCGACTGCCCGTAAACGCACCACCGCGCTCCGTGCGCGCACGGGAAAGAGGCGGCTCTGCATGGGAGAGACGTTGAAGAGGAATAAAAACACCCTTGGAAACCAAAACTTGCCCCTTGTCGTGACTCGGAGCCGCAACAAATGTTTCGGATTTGTGTAGGGTACATTGTGACAGACAGCAAACGAGCAGGTGATCGAGCAAGCCTTGTCTGATACGAGAGCATTGCGGTCGCATGGAGCGTGTTTGAAGTGAACAGCAGAGAAGAAAGGAACAAGGCAAAGTGTTGTGAAATAAAATATTACCTGTAATACGGATTTAGGTAGAGAACTGAACTCTCGCTCTTTATATAGCTGACGTGTCTTGCGCATCCGTTCTGCGCATCTGTAATGGCGGCCTCCGTATGATATCCGGTTTGCGTGTGTGCGAGAGCAAGCGTGAGAGAGAGCGCGAGAGAGAACGCTCAACCGTAGCGCGCCGCCGACCGCCCAACTTATTGTGACAGAGCCGTCGCTGAAATTTAGAAGATATTTTTAAAGTCCTGATGTACTTTCTAAAATTTAAGTGGACCTCAGTGCGCACTGCGCAGGGAGCTTAATTTGGTGCAGC
This sequence comes from Syngnathus typhle, assembly GCF_033458585.1. Classification (NCBI taxonomy): domain Eukaryota; kingdom Metazoa; phylum Chordata; class Actinopteri; order Syngnathiformes; family Syngnathidae; genus Syngnathus; species Syngnathus typhle. The sequence continues at coordinate 12,475,273 of NC_083745.1, forward strand.
GCGCCGGGCGCTCACTGTCGCATTGCTTAAAGAGCGCCTTTGTGTTTTAGGATGAACAGCAGAGACCAAAGGAACAAGGCAAAGTGTTGTGAAATAAAATATTACCTGTAATACGCATTTTGTTATTTGCTGATTGAAACTGCTAATTAAACTGTGAATTGAAACTAATAGGAAGAAAACAACTCTCGCTCTTTATATAGCTGACGTGTCTTGCGCATCCGTTCTGTGCATTTTATTTCACAACACTTTGCCTTGTTCCTTTCTTCTCTGCTGTTCACTTCAAACACGCTCCATGCGACCGCAATGCTCTCGTATCAGACAAGGCTTGCTCGATCACCTGCTCGTTTGCTGTCTGTCACAATGTACCCTACACAATTCCGAAACATTTGTTGCGGCTCCGAGTCACGACGAGGGGCAAGTTTTGGTTTCCAAGGGTGTTTTTATTCCTCTTCAACGTCTCTCCCATACAGAGCCGCCTCTTTCCCGTGCGCGCACGGAGCGCGGTGGTGCGTTTACGGGCAGTCGGAGAAATCAACGCCAACAAAAAAAATTACATCCAGCCTAGTTAAGACCATACCAAAGACTATAAAAATGGGACCCATTGCCTCCCTGCGTGTGTGACGGTCATTGGGACTTAAAAAAAAAAAAAAAATTCTTTAAAAATTCATAAAAATTGGGTGCGTATTATACATGGGTACAGGCTTTTTTCCAGCATCAGCATGCCATTTTTAGGGTGCATATTATACATGGGGGCGCACTATACACGGAAAAAAACGGTATCTATTTTTTCCCTATTCGCCTGCAGCGTCTCGCCTTAAGTTGACAAAAGTAACACTGCAATACATAATCGAATAGGTCCTATTTCAAGTTGAGACAGTTGAAATTCACTGTAGAACATTTTAACATTCAAAATACTCATTCAGTTAACACTTTAGTTTAAGTAACCTGTTTGAAGAGTTTTAACAAGAACAGAAATGACAAGAACATACAGCTGGTCAAAGTTAATCATTTTAGGAACTAAGATTTTTGTTGAGGAAGAAGAGCCTTATAACATTTTTTCCTTTTAGGCGGCTTCTTCTTTGGTTTATGAGCTCTCCTGTTTTCGAGAACACCCTTTCTGAGGGAACTGAGGACGCTACAATGCCCAGATATTTTGATACAAGATGGCTGAGGTATGGGTACGCTTGTTCGTGATCTTTCCACCATTGTAATGGGTCATGGTCTCTAGGGATTAGTCTCTCTTCCAAGTAACGGCGCATCTCAATGTGTGTATCAGTGGCTGCAGTGCGGTGCTGTTGTGACAGCTGTGCATGTGTGTCAAAATCAGACCATAACCCTCTTGCTGTTGATATGGGAGGGCTTGATGCAGGGGTTGGAGGCACAGGTGACGCTGCTTGAGGTACAGATGAAACTGCTTGAAGAACAGGTGACACCGCTAGAGCTACCAGTGACGCTGCTTGAGGTACAGGTGAAGGTGCTTGAGGTACAGGTGAAGCTGCTTGAGGTACAGGTGAAGCTGCTTGAGAACGAGGTGACGCTGTTTTAGGCAAATTTTGATTTTTCTTCATTTCTGCAAGCATTTGCCTTTTAACATTTTCTACATTGTCTTTGCTGCGAAAAGCAATGTTTCGAAAGCGAATGTCCAGGAATGTGCATGCAGCCATAGAGTAAAACGTTTCAATAGCATGAAATCTGCGTTGGCACTGGCGTATCAGCTGCCCGGAAAGTATGTTCTCTTGATTCTCTGTAGCAGCCGTAGCTTTTAGAAGGACTGAAACAAGATGAATCACCTTTGACATGGACACTTGCTTTGAGGAAGAGATCTCTTGCGTTGCCTGTTCATACAGTCTCAACGCTTCAATGGTAGGTTGGATCAAGTTCATTTCTTCACTGCTCAGACACAGGTCATTCCTTCCAAGAATGCAAAGAGTAGTGGTGACTGCTTCCCTCTGTTCAAAAAACCTGTCCAACATGTAAAATGCAGAATTCCATCTCATTTCAACAGACTGTATGAGTTTATGCTCAGGCATGTCCAGTTGCTTCTGCAAGTTTGAAAGCTTCTCTGTGGCTTTGGAGCTGTGGTGGAAAAATGTAACAATAGCGCTACATTTGTGCAAGAGATTAACAATTTCCGGGACAGCTTTAATGGCATAAGATAAGATAAGATAAGATAATCCTTTATTATTCCCTCAATGGGGAAACTCCTATGTTAGCAGCAGTACACGTAACATATACACACACACACGCATGCGGGGAAGGGGGTAAAAGATTTAAGTAGAAGGTATATATAATTAAAAAAATATGGACAGTGTATACAAAATACACAATACACAATATACAGTGGAGATAAAAAAAATATTAGATAAAAAAATAGTCCAAAAAAAGTGCAAAGAAAGCAGGTAAAAGAGTGTGAGGTAGACAGATATTGCACATAGTGTGATTGCACATATGGTTATTGCACGTTATTGCATGTTATTTTGTCCGTTAGCTACGATGGTCGGCCTGGTTGTACAGTCTGATGGCAGCAGGGAGGAAGGACCTGCGATGCCTCTCGGTGGTGCATCGTGGGTGACGAAGCCGGTCACTGATGGAGCTCTCCAGGGCTCTGACAGTCTCATGAAGGGGGTGGAAGACATTGTCCATGATGGAGGACAGCTTAGCCACCATCCTCCTCTCCCCCACCACCTCCACCCGGTCCAGACTGCAGCCCAGGACAGCGCCGGCTTTCTTCACCACCTTGTCCAGCCTCTTCCTCTCCGCTGCAGTGATGCCGCTGCTCCAGCAGACCACCCCATAAAAAATGGCGGACGCCACCACAGAGTCATAGAAGGTCCTCAGGAGGCCGTCCCTCACTCCGAAGGACCTCAGTCTGCGCAGCAGGTGGAGTCTGCTTTGGCCCTTCTTGTATAGGGCCTGAGTGTTAACGGTCCAGTCCAGTTTATTGTTCAGGTGAACACCCAGGAACTTGTAAGAGTCCACAATCTCTATGTCCGTTCCCTGGATGTTCACCGGCGAGGGGGGGACTTTGCGCCGGCGGAAGTCCACCACCAGCTCTTTCGTTTTCCCAGGGTTAATCTGGAGGCGGTTCCGCCGGCACCAGTCCCCGAATCTGTGATTCAGTTCTCGGTACTCCATCTCGTCTCCGTTGTTAATGAGACCAACGATGGCGGAGTCATCCGAGAACTTCTGGAGGTGGCAGGTTGATGTGTGGTGGGTGAAGTCAGCTGTGTAGATGGTGAAGAGGAGGGGGGCCAGGACGGTCCCCTGTGGAGCTCCTGTGCTGCAGACCACCGTGTCAGACACACGGCCTCCTGTCCTCACAAACTGCGGTCTGTTTGTGAGGAAGTCCAGGACCCATGATGTCAGCTGCTGGCAGGCTCCAGCATGGTGCAGTTTGTTCCCCAGCAGTTCTGGCTGGATGGTGTTGAAGGCACTGGAGAAATCATAAAACATGATCCTCACAGTGCTTCCAGCCCGCTCCAGGTGAGCCAGGGACCTCTGCATGAGGAAGATGATGGCGTCCTCAACCCCGATGCTCGGCCGGTAGGCGAACTGCAGGGGGTCGGCGGAGGAGCTCACCAGGGGGCGCAGGTGGTGGAGGACCAGCCTCTCCAGGGTCTTCGCCAGGTGGGATGTCAGGGCCACCGGCCGGTAGTGGTTGAAGTCACTGGGGCGAGATGACTTGGGCGAGACTGGCATCTTTCACCACCAAGTTTAACGTGTGGGCAAAGCACGGGTAGTGGGTCCAACCAGCCTGGTGAACTGCAGCCACAACATTGGCACCATTGTCTGTGATGACTGCTGCCACTTTCTGAGTAATGCCCCAATGATCTGTAATTCTTTTCAGCGCTAAACTAATGTTAGCGGCAGTGTGCTGTTCAGTAAAGCAATTAGCTTCTAGGACATATTCTACCATCTGCCAGTCGTGCACAAAGTGACAGGTCACTGTCAAGTAGGACTGGGTGCTTCTTGATGTCCACATATCTGTTGTTAAAACCACACTCTCAGCATTTTCTAAAGTTCTCTTCACCTCATTGCAGAAGGCTGTGTACATGTGCGTTATAGTTTCTTCTTTGATCTTTTTGCGGCTAGGCATTTTAAAACTTGGGTCAACGTACTTCATAAGGGCATTAAATCCCCTGTCCTCCACTATTGATATGGGCTGGAGGTCCAGGCAAATCATCTTGGCAATCAGGTCTGTGATGTTTCCTGCTCTTGGAGAGTCATCTATTGAATTTTGTAGAAAAAAGTATTACGTCATGTACATGAATTATTAACCTTTTTAGAAAAACATTAATGAAAGATGCATATTAATAGTATAACTTTAATTAAAAGGAGCTATTTAGTTTTCTCTCTCTCTCTCTCTCTCTCTCTCTCTCTCTCTCTCTCTCTCTCTCTCTCTCTCTCTCTCTCTGTTGTTAGGAAAAGGTTTTGTCTTTTAGTATAATGTAAAAAGAGACATGGTACCAACAGAGATGCAGGGCTTAATCGTTATGAGCAGCAAAACTATCAATTTGTAAAGCCACTGGATACTTACTTTTAATATTGTTATACTTTAGTGTTGTTTATAGAAAGTGGAGTTACAAATAAAACGTATGGCGTTCGACCACAAATTGAAAAGGGGAAAACTTTATTTATAAATGACTGACTAAAGCGCAGTAATTATTGCTTCAAATAGCACATCAACCACAAATGCTTACGATTTTTGGTTAGCACCTGTTACCTGGATATGTCTTGCCTTTCTGAAACGCTGCTTCTAAGGTACTTTGGTACCTTGGCCTCGGAGTCGGTGTGGCTGCAGGGTTTTCCGTCGCTGCGGCACGTTTCAACTGCAGCTCTTTATGAACCTCGGAGTGAATTTTGCTTAAATGTTTAGTCAGGTTTGTGGTGTTGCCACAATATTTAATTGTTTTGTGACAAATTTCGCAATTTGCCTCGTTGTTGTTAAGTAAACTATAATATCCCCAAACCAAACTTCTTTTGCGCTCGGACTGGGTCGCCGCCGTGGCCATGCTTGTTTGTGTTTGTTTGGATTGGAACGGGGGGCGGAGGAGGAGGGCTTGGCTTGTGAGAAAAGGGGGCGGGAGCAGAGCAGAGCAGGACACGCCGGTGCAGCAGGCGGAAGGAAAAGTAGTGCTAGCATGAGTGCAAGTCGTCAAATTGGAGCAGAAAAAAATGAGGAAAGATATAATTAAATAATTGTAAGTATCCACATTTTAGCTAGGGAGATCGATACTCAAAAATGAGCAGCCTGGATCCAAGCTGCCCTCGTTACAGCAAACCTGAAGACAGAGGTACCGTTTTTTTCCGTGTATAGTGCGCCCCCATGTATAGTACGCACCCCTAAAAATGGCATGCTGATGCTGGAAAAAAGCTTGTACCCATGTATAATACGCACCCAATTTTTATGAATTTTTTTATTATTATTATTTTTTTTATTTTTTTTTTTTTTTTTTAAGTCCCAATGATCGTCACACACGCAGGGAGGCAATGGGTCCCATTTTTATAGTCTTTGATATGGTCTTAACTAGGCTGGATGTAATTTTTTTTGTTGGCGTTGATTTCTCCGACTGCCCATAAACGCACCACCGCGCACGGGAAAGAGGCGGCTCTGTATGGGAGAGACGTTGAAGAGGAATAAAAACACCCTTGGAAACCAAAACTTGCCCCTCGTTGTGACTCGGAGCCGCAACAAATGTTTCGGATTTGTGTAGGGTACATTGTGAGACAGCAAACGAGCAGGTGATCGAGCAAGCCTTGTCTGATACGAGAGCATTGCGGTCGCATGGAGCGTGTTTGAAGTGAACAGCAGAGAAGAAAGGAACAAGGCAAAGTGTTGTGAAATAAAATGCACAGAACGGATGCGCAAGACACGTCGGCTATATAAAGAGCGAGAGTTGTTTTCTTCCTATTAGTTTCAATTCACAGTTTAATTAGCAGTTTCAATCAGCAAATAACAAAATGCGTATTACAGGTAATATTTTATTTCACAACACTTTGCCTTGTTCCTTTGGTCTCTGCTGTTCATCCTAAAACACAAAGGCGCTCTTTAAGCAATGCGACAGTGAGCGCCCGGCGCGCTGCACCAAATTAAGCTCCCTGCGCAGTGCGCACTGAGGTCCACTTAAATTTTAGAAAGTACATCAGGACTTTCTTCTCTGCTGTTCACTTCAAACACGCTCCATGCGACCGCAATGCTCTCGTATCAGACAAGGCTTGCTCGATCACCTGATCGTTTGCTGTCTCACAATGTACCCTACACAAATCCGAAACATTTGTTGCGGCTCCGAGTCACGACGAGGGGCAAGTTTTGGTTTCCAAGGGTGTTTTTATTCCTCTTCAACGTCTCTCCCATACAGAGCCGCTTCTTTCCCGTGCGCGGTGGTGCGTTTACGGGCAGTCGGAGAAATCAACGCCAACAAAAAAAATTACATCCAGCCTAGTTAAGACCATACCAAAGACTATAAAAATGGGACCCATTGCCTCCCTGCGTGTGTGACGATCATTGGGACTTAAAAAAAAAAAAAAATAAATAAAAAAAAAAAAAATAAAATTTTTTTTTGTACCTATGTATAATGCGCACCCCGGATTTTAGGACAATAAATTAGTTAAATTTTGCGCACTATACACGGAAAAAAACGGTAAGTGATTTCTCAAGTATCTCCCCTCCAACTTCAAATTTGATTTTGGATAAACATCTTCAATAAACACTGACGCATGTGCCTAGTTTTTTTTTGTTTTTGTTTTTAACCTGGACTGATGTGTTTGTGTGCAAATTATCATTTCCAAACTGGGTAGCGGTTAATAGAATACTCTAAGATTCTGCCATTTCATTTACTATACTCGGTTAAAATATTGTCCTGTTGTTGCAATGGTCTTTTTCTGAGGTACATTCTGAAGAATTTGAAATGAATTTACTCCATTAGATGCATGAAAATGAAAATAAGTTGTAAAACAAGCATAGGCGGCACTTTTAAATCTGCTATATTGTTTTACCCGTGAAAATTAATGCTGTATCATTGGAAGGCTGTTCAAAGTCTGCGCGCAAGGCTTTTGCACGAGGAAAATTGGCCGTCCATGTGTGCACAATGGGACAAAATGTCCACCGCCATCCCCATGTGCTTGCAATTGAAGACATTGCTGGTTTAAAGTCAAAGTGGATACACAAACAAAGAAAGGAAGATTAGTAAAATCACATGCTACAAATACAAGCAACATTTCAAGTGTCTTTGGCCGCTTTCGGTCATCCGTTTTGCAATTTGTCCGAGTGAAGGCAAAGTGCTTCGCCTTGTCGCTAAATGCTGCAGTGGGACATGCGTTCGCCAGATTGACAAGAACTTTACACATTTTTTGAATTTTTTTTCACAGACTTGGAATGAAATGGAAATGTGTATACAAAAAAAAGATCCGAAAAATTCCTGATTATTATCGTTTGGCACTTTCTCTTTCAGAATGAACAGAAAAGTCATCAAAGCCCAAGTGGTGGGGATGCGGCGCAACATTCGGGCCAGAGCGTGGAAGTCAACCTGTGAAAAAGATGGGCATTATGAAAACGTAACTGTTGCCCTCTGTGATGGTAAGACCGCTTTTAAGATGACTCTTTTCAGTCATCTGGCTCGCCGAGTCACAGAGGGCAACAGTTACGTTTTCGCCCATTTCATGGCGGAGACCAACAAGCCAAATGTGCTGCTCTGTCAAAAGAGCAGCAAAATATACGTCAGGGCGGAGGTGAAGTGCAGCGATGCCTTAAGGGCTGAGGCACGCGCACTAATTTTCCCCCCGTCGTTGGCAATGCCCCTCAGCGAGGTGATCAGAAACCCTCTTGAGGGGCTGGTAAACGTTGAGGGACAGGTCGAAAGTGTAAGTTTAATTCACCTACATGTTAAATATTTATTTAGAAGTACTAAAAATACAAAATTTACAATAATGTAACTGTTGCCCTCTGTGACGACGAGAGCCTATAAAGTAGTTCTCTTTGAACACTTGGCAGCCCTCGTCACAGATGGCAGCAGTTACATTTTTTTAAACTTTGGTGTGGACGAACGTGGCCAAGGGCTCCTCACCAAAGCCGGCTCAAAAATTTTCATGGCGGCGGAAGTCCAAACCAGCCCACAGCTGGAAGAAGAGGCCAGGGCCCTGGTCTACCCCAAGTCAGTGGCATCATCTCCTCAGGAGGTAGTGAATAAACTACCTGAGGAGATGGTGTCACTGGAGGGCGTAATAACCGATGTAAGTTACCTGCAGCCGCAAATGCACATATACACACGTCTTTGTGTTCACCTGTGAAGACATGATGCATGTGCAATAATGTACATGCATGCGCATGCAAAGCCAACACCGACACACACACACGCCAACACCGACACACGCCAACACCGACACACACACACGCCAACACCGACACACGCCAACACCGACACACGCCAACACCGACACACACCGACACGCACACACGCGCGCACACACACACACACACACACACAATATCATTGAAATCCTCTGTTTAGTACTAAGGTACCAAAATTTTTTTTTTTTTTTGGTCATCTCAATTTGCTCCACTTTAGATGCGTCCAATCCGCATGGTGCGCCAGAGAGGGAACAACCTTGCGCCATTTCGGGCTTTGACACTCAAAAAAGTAAGTAGGCATTTGTACTTCCCCTGTTGTACCACTTTGCACACACTTTTTTTAAACTACCGCAGGATGAAGCCGCTGTCAAAATTGGCCTTTGGCGGGAGGCTAATCTCGTTGAATTAAAAGTAGGGGGTTCCTTCGTTTTCACCCACCTGAGTGCCCGGGTGAACGATTCGGGAGTAATGCTCCACTCTACGACTTTCACAGAAATAAAGGTTAGTAAATGGCTTCATAGCAGTGGAATTTAAATGGTGCTTGCTTTTTGCTGATTATTCCCTTTTCCAAGATCAACTGGGTTAAGGTTCCCAATCTATTTTTCCCATTACAAACAATGGAAAAAAAATTAATCCGTTCCAAGACTAAATAAATCCCTTTTTTCATTTTTTTTTTTTCATTTCTTCATTTTTGTCCCATCGCGCAATTGCAGCGTTACGCCCAGCGTGCAACCTTAGCGCGCTGCCGACCGCGCAACTGCTCCGCGCTGGTCGCATTATTGTGACCGTCGCTGAAATTTACAAAATATTTGTAACGTCCTAATGTACTTTCCAAAATTGAAGTGTACCTCAGTGCGCAGGGGGCTTAATTTGGTCCCATCGCGCAACCGCCCGCAGCGCGCCGGGCGCTCACTGTCGCATTGCTTTAAGAACGTCTGTGTTTTAGGATTGCTTTACTGCTCCCACTTGCTTTATTTAGAGGCATGATTAGCCTTTAGTAAACTTTGTTTTCCATTCATAAAAACTAATTAGATTTTTATTTTATTCAACAGGCCTGCAACTCCAGCCTCATCCTAAATGTCTGTGGTATCCTCTATGGGGAAGAGGTGGTGGAGGTTGTGTCCGATTCGGGCGAAGTGACAAGCATCAAGCTTGAGATCTGGCAGAAAACTTTCAGCCAGCCCCCGAAGATACCACAAGATGGGCTGGCCATCACTGTCACACATGTGCAGGGTGACGTGATAAAAATTGAATGCGTGAATGAATGCATGGATGAATGCGTGAATGAATGAATGCATGAAGGAATGAATGTCGATGCATAATTGTTCAAATTAAAATTCAACCAAATTCTCCAAATTTTGTTTTTCAACGTAATTTCTACATTTTTCAACTGATTCGACCCATTCCAACTTTCAACTGTTCATCATTTTTCTACCTATTCCACAACTTCCCAAAAACTTCACATCTTTTATTTTGAAATTCACACCCAATTCTCCAATATTTCCTTTTTCCTTTCTCTTTTCTACATTTTTCAACCCATTCCAACTGTTCATCATTTTTCTACCTATTCCGCAACTTCCCACTTACCAAACACTTCACATCTTTTATTTTGAAAGTCACACCCAGTTCCTTTTTCCCTTCTCATTTCTACATTTTTCAACCGATTCAACCCATTCCAACTTTCATCTGTTCATCATTCTTCTACCTATTCCACAACTTCCCACTTACCAAAAACTTTACATCTTTTATTTTGAAATTCACACCCAATTCTTTTTTCCCTTCTCATTTCTACATTTTTCAACCGATTCAACCCATTCCAACTTTCAACTGTGTATCATTTTTCTACCTATTCCACAACTTACCAAATATTTCACATCTTTTATTTTGAAATTCACTCCCAATTCCTTTTTCCCTTCTCATTTCTACATTTTTCAACCGATTCAACCCATTCCAACTTTCAACTGTTCATCATTTTTCTACCTATTCCACAATTTCCCACTTACCAAAAACTTCACAGCTTTTATTTTGAAATTCACACCCAATTCCTTTTTCCCTTCTCATTTCTACATTTTTCAACCGATTCAACCCATTCCAACTTTCAACTGTTCATCATTTTTCTACCTATTCCACAACTTACCAAAAACTTCACTTCTATTTTGAAATTCACACCCAATTCTCCAATATTTCCTTTTTCCCTTCTCATTTCTACATTATTCAACCGATTCAACTCGTTTCAACATCATTCTGCAGCATTCCTTAAATATTTATTCAACTTCACCTTCACACGCAATTTCTTCAGGAATTGCAAATTCTAGTTTTAAATGTTTTTCAACTCGTATCCTCACCAACTCAATGTTTGTTGTTTCAGTTTTTCCGTGTTTCCTCCACATGTTCCCTTTGTCAAGACAGGAGTTTGGCCCCTGCGGTACTGAACCTTGATGGGATTTGGCCTGTCTTGCCAGAGAAATGACACAGGTTTGTGAATGTGTTCACGTCATTCACTCTTTAGTACACGGATGCCAGTTGTACATGTTTTTGAAGTATTGTAATGTGATTTTCAAAAATGAGTTCATAATGATATTATATTGTAGCACAGCGACAGCCAAGTCTTTCAAAAGGACTCGTACGATGGAGGCCAGCATCATGGAACGCAAACTCCCAAACCAGCGTGGCAATTGTGACTTCTGCTGATTCTTCTACGGAACAATCAAGGGCACCTCTGGCAGCTCTTCGCTTTGACTTTGACATCTACCTCTTTTATTTTTAACATGCTGTCTTTTATGTGCCCTCTCTGCATCCATTGCAGCCTGGTGATTCTGAAAGGGGGATCCTCCCATCTGTGGTCCCTTCTCAAGGATTCTCATTTTTCCCCTGGTGTTTTTTGTTTTAGTTTTTCCTTGCCCTTTTGGGAGCTTAAGATCAGGGGATGCTTTGAGAATAATTGCCAATTTGTCTATGTAAAGCCCTTTGAGACTGCTTGTGATTTAGGGCTATGTAAATATATTTTACTTGACTTCTATGGAAAATTGTCAGGAAGCCCTTTTTAGTTTTGCTGGTTTTCCTCACCTCCATGTTTTTATTGTATCTTCTTGGGTATTGCCTGGCCTTTGACTGTTGGAAACTTGCCCCTCTGGTTTTACTCTTTTAAGTCTCAAATACGTACAGTCTGTTTTCTGTTCACCTTTATTTATTTGTTTGATTGCTTATTTATTGTTTAATCATACATTTATTTGGTTACTTTTTCAGCAATGCTTTGAACTCTGAAGTCGTAATCATTTTGATTTGCACAATTGTTGGACTTCATACATTTCTTTGCCTCAAACCATGTTTACATTATCTTTTGTATATGTATCTCAAGTCTGTCTAATACAGGGGTGGGCAAACTACGGCCCGCGGGCCACATCCGGCCCACGGGACCGTTTAATCCGGCCCGCCAATCCTGAACAAATTGTATTATTAAACTTTTTTTTTTTTTTTTGGTCATTTTGCCTGCAATGCCTGCGTTTCCCCAGTAGATGGGGAAGCGCTCGCCTGCGCATTTACTACTGGAAGCCGTGTCAGAAAGCTCGGTGAACACTCACAAGTGCGTGTACGTACTCAGTAGTACGGACATGGCGCACTCGCACTCTATTTGTATCAGTCCCGAATTTAGAGCGTGGGCTGTGATGACAGCATTCTTGTAATTCGCGCGCTGAGCTTTCAGATGCAGTTTTGCGCTAAAGCCACCCACAAACCTTCCCCTGGAATCCTTCCATTAAAATGAGTCGCCCAAGTAAAAGTAAGGTGGACACAGTGCCGAGCGTTTAAAAGAGAGTGGCCAATTTGGCTCGACGTACGCAACGTGACGTTCAGCCACATGAACGTCAACATCAACCCGTCAAAGATCGAGGTAAACGGACCAACACCTCGGATCTCGCCTAAGAATTGCCACAACAAATTTTAGTCCAGACTATGACGCACTAGCAAAAATGGGAGACTAACAACACTGTTCCCACTGAAAATGAAGGGGAGGCTCTCAAGTTTGTTGTAAAAAAATGCATTTTGAATATGAGTTGTACACATAGCAGGGATTAAAACTAGCGACCATTTTCATTTTCAAACAATGCAGGATGCTCAAGGACATTGATGCACCACCTGTTTGCGACTAATCTTAACCTGTAAAGTTCATCGCTGTGCGACCCTCCCCCACCGTCTGTTGTCTTCCGGGTTAGAGCACGCTGGCGTCAGATTTGTTGACTCAAGAAAATTTGATCACATTACCCCAATACTAGCCAACTTACATTGGCTCCCGGTCCATTTAAGATGTGACTTCAAGGTTCTTCTATTAACCTATAAATCGCTGCATGGCTTAGCGCCTGCATATCTCGTCGACCTAGTTGTTCCTTATGTTCCGTCTCGTAACCTTCGTTCGCAAAACGCTACCCTTTTAGCGACACCGAGGGCTAAGAAAATGTCTGCAGGCTCTAGAGCATTTTCTATTCGGGCTCCAGAGCTTTGGAATGCCCTACCAATGGATATTAGGACTGCTACCTCAGTAGAAACATTTAAGACACGTTTAAAGACACATTTCTATGACATGGCCTTTAACTAACTTGTAGTGGCCGATTCGGCTGGAGTTTGTTTTCTCTCCCTCTCCACCCCCTCCCTCCCCCCTCCCCGGCCGGGGAGGTGGTTAGGTGGCACCCATGCTGACAGCGGCTATCTGGATTCTCGTGGGCCAATTCAGGAAAGGGGAACTGCAGCTCAACCTCCTCGAAGAGCACTGCCAGGACAATTGAGGGCTCCTTCGGCAGCCCTCTGCTGTGACATGGACATCCACTTTTTATTTAATTGATTTTCATGTTGTATCATTTGTGCCCTCTCTGCATCCATTTCAACCTGGTGATCCTGAAAGGGGGATCCTTCCATCTGTGGTCCCTTCTCAAGGTTTCTCATTTTCCCCTGCTAGGGGTTTTTAAGTTTTTCCTTGCCCTTTTGGGAGCTTAAGATCAGGGGATGCTTTGAGAATAATTGTCCATTTCTGTCTATGTGAAGCCCTTTGAGACTGCTTGTGATTTGGGGCTATACAAATAAACTTGACTTGACTTGACTGCCGCTTCTGTCCCGGACCGTGTCCGTTACTTGTTTTCCCGTTTTCAGTCCACCTGTCTCTTCTTTTATTTTTTCTCGTGTTGTCTTCCGTCCACCTCGCTTCCCCGCAGCTCCGCTCTCACCTATCTGTCTCCTCTACCAACTACGTTAGCCAGCTAGCCAACAGCCAACTGGACAAAACCACCACCGGACCCTCCTGCCTCCCGACTCGGAGCTTGTGGCCGCCTGCTGCGGACTCGACGGCAGCTCTGGCCCAGCTCTCTGGCCTTCCGTACGGCGTCCGCGGGGGACGGGCTCCACTCCCTGCGGGCTCGCCAACCGTGGCTCTGCTGTGTGCCGCCGTGGTGCGTTGGGGCCTGCCGTTCGAGCGGGTGCAGTCGAGGTCGACTGGCATCACCACCTGGTCCACTGCACCTTCCACACGAGGCTGGGAACCGTCGCCGCTACATCTGTCCGGCATTTCCCCGATGGCTCACCCATCTCCTCTTTTTGGACTACCAACCCCCCGTCACCCCCACCTCCCGTACTGGCAACCTCAACAACCTCCGCTCCCGCCCCTCCTGCTCCTCCATCCATCCCCTTTGCACTGCTGACCGATGTCCTGTTAACTATAACCTACTGTCTCTCCCCTCCCCCCCCCTCCACTCTTTTTTTTTATTCCATGTAAAGCGTCTTTGGGTTATTGAAAAGCGCTATATAAATTGAATGTATTATTATTATTCTTATTATTCTTAAGGCTTACTTTAAGGAAGTGTTTCCCGTTTCCTCACCTGTTACCAGGTGTTTGCGAGTTAAAACTCTGGTCTGATTTTCAGATACCCCTCACCGTGTTGCCGTTTTGATTACTTTATTTGGGTGTATGCTTTCACCGATTCTTCAAGATGATATATTTGGTCAGAATGTTTGCCGTTTGATGTGATCTCATAAGGTAAACATCTTTCATTAATCTGACCCGCAGGCACTGAAGTGATGGAGACTGTTATTCATAATAACAGTGTCGGATTTTATGAGAATCACTGATAGCAGTTTTTTAGTGAATTATTATTATTATTTTTTTAATGCTGTTAATAACTGCATTTGTTTTCAAAAAACGTTTGGAATATCCATGCTTTACTCCCTACCAAAATCTTTTATGCAATGACCTTTACAGCTGGTGTTGTTCATTTAATTTATCACTAGAGGGCGGTGACATGCTACAGTTTTTAAAATCATATTTTAATCATAAAAAACTCGTCATTTTCGCAGTGCTGCCATGACGTAGACCCATCTGATTGGCTGGAGCCACTTTATGTGCTGTCAGTCACAGAGGAACAGCGGGAGCGGCAATGGCCAAGCTAGCGATAAAGTTTTTGTTTTTGGTGAGAAACAGTGGCACATAGGCGTAAGCAGGACACTTACGTATTTGTAAGCAGACAGGTTTGCCATCTCCTTCATGGAAACTTTTTTAGCCTGGAGCTTGTTTGGAGTAACCGCTGACTTCAGTTCTGGAGGTGCTCCAGGTGAAGGGGACTTATGCGGCACTCTGCCCAGCAATGTGAGACCGGAGCCGGCTGGACACACAGAAGAACACGGCGTCTTTAGCCACGCGGCTTTTGGAAGTGAACACTTTGATTTAGAAGACAGCGCTCGAACACAGGGGCAGAATCAAAGTTCAGTGGTGTTGATTGCGATGATACGTCTCTGAAGATATCACCTAAGTAAGTAACACTTGGGAGATGGGGGCTGCTACTGCCTTTTAATCTTGTGTGTCCGTATCATTTGCAGTGAAACACCTGCTGTAGTATACAAATGTGCAGGTCAATAGTCACATGTAAGGCACAAAATATTGATGCAGCATGCCACTGCATGAAAAAAAATTTTGGCCGGAAATTACACTTCCGGTATCGATATCGGGTATTTTTGGGCAGGAAATACTTGGTATCGGATCGAATCCAAAATGATTGGTATCGCCCATCCCTACTATGTAAGCCAGAATGTAGATTTACGATTTACGATTTACTTATAGTAGGTTTTAAATAACGTGTATGCATATATATGCCTAAATGTTGTTATTCAATATATCGACTGCAGTTTCACATTGCTGGTTTGAGATGTACTTTTATTATTATTATTATCACTATCATTATTATTATTTTAATAAACATTTATGTTATAACATGTCTGGTGTTTTATTCCTTGTATTTATATTCGCCAATCAAAACATAAAAATCAGACATTTGGTTAACTGCTTTATATGACAATATGTATATGTGTTTTACGTTGTTATATGAGTTGATGTCCCCCAAAATAACAAATGTCGGCATAACGTTTTTTTCAACCTTTTATTCAAACACAAACACATTCGGTATAATAACACTATCAACTACAAGCCAACAAATACAAAATTAAAACATCAATGGGGGCATAACGTGTGTCAGGTGGCAATGGCATAACAGCAATGCTGTCACTCACTCACTCACTCACTCACTCACTCACTCACTCACTCACTCACTCACTCACTCACTCACTCACTCGTGAAGACCAATCAGCAGCGCCGGCGAACGTTAGATGGAGGGACTTTACGAGTCAGTGACATAACTTTCCGTTCACAAACGAGTTGTGAATTGCATTTCCCGTTTACCAACGAACGAATCTGTGAGTGAACGAACCACTCACTGAGTGATTCGGATTTCCAGTTCACCAAGAGAACGTATCAGTGGCTTTCCCGTTCGCGAACGAGTCAATGAGTGAACTGCCTTCCTGTGCATCAACGGATCAGTCAGTGAATATGTTGCGTCTCCTGGCGTGAACTATGTAAATGTCGGCATAACGTTTTTTTAAAAAACCTTTTATTCAAACACAAACACATTCAATATAATAACACCATCAACTACTATCCAACAAATACAAAATTAAAACATCAATGTGTGTCGGTTTGCAATGGCATAGAGGCAATGCTGTCTGTCACTCACTCGTGAATCTTCACGAACGACCATCAGCGCCAGCGAGCGTTAGATGGAGGAGGGACTTTACGAGTCAGTGACATAATTTCCCGTTCACGAACGAGTCAGTGACGCAACTTCCCGTTCACAACCGGGTGAGAGACTGTTGCCAACGGATCAGTGTGTAAGTGTTGTATTATAGAAAGAAATGTGTTAAATACCCCGAGCCAATTATTATTATTATTATTATTATAATATACTTTATTATACTTATATTTTGTCAAAATATATATTAATATAATATTTATATATATGTATTACCGTTTTTTTCTGTGTATAATGCGCCCCCATGTATAATACGCACCCTAAAAACGGCATGTTGATGCTGGAAAAAAGCCTGTACCCATGTAGAATACGCACCCAATTTTTAATTTTTTTTATTTTTTTTTATTTTTTTTTTAAGTCCCAATGATCGTCACACACGCAGGGAGGCAATGGGTCCCATTTTTATAGTCTTTGGTATGGTCTTGACTAGGCTGGATGTATTTTCTTTTGTTGGCGTTGATTTCTCCGACTGCCCGTAAAGGCACCACCGCGATCAGTAAACTGTGAATTGAAACTGATAGGAAGAAAACTGAACTCTCGCTCTTTATATAGCTGACGTGTCTTGCGCATCCGTTCTGCGCATCGGATCCATAGTGCGCATGCGGAGTGATACTGCCTCCGTATGACGTCCGGTCCGCGATGGAGATTAAAAAACAAACAATATTTGACAATAACACACCATCAAGGATTGCACCTTCGCATCAAACGATGTGTCGTCAATTATGAATTTTACTGACTAAGTGTGTTGGGCAGGATGGCTGAATGCGATGCGCGATTGACAACAAACAAGAAGAAAGGTGATTTCAAGTTTTATTTCG
This sequence comes from Syngnathus typhle, assembly GCF_033458585.1. Lineage (NCBI taxonomy): Eukaryota > Metazoa > Chordata > Actinopteri > Syngnathiformes > Syngnathidae > Syngnathus > Syngnathus typhle. Next base: position 12,492,555 of record NC_083745.1, read on the forward strand.
AGGGAGATTTGTCATGTCTCGTCCCCAGTTTTGCTATGTGTCTAGGTTGCCATAGTTTCTGTTCGCGTCGCCCCTCCCTTCCTGTGTCACCTCAATCAATGTAACGCAGTGCTTCTCAAATAGTGGGGGGGCGCGTGTGAGCATGGGGAACAGGCTTTTTTTTTGGCAGTACTAAAATAAAGTGTAATTGCGGGTTTACTACAGCAGGGGGCAGTGGCGCTCTCATTGTTACTTCTGTCACGTTTGCGACAGTGCAACATTTTACGACTTACAAGACAAGTTAGGATAGTCACGGTGGGGAGGGGGGGTGCGAATAGATTTCTTCTTGCTAGGGGGGGGCGTAACAGAAAATAATTGAGAAGCACTGATGTAACGTGTTTTGTATTTAAGTCCTGTCTGCCCCTCGCTCACCGTCGGATCATTGCATGTGTTACTGTCATGATGTCTGTTTGGTTTCTGTTCCTGTCTTTGGTAATGTCACCCTGTCTCTTTGTTCCACGTCTTTGTCGGTCAGTCCTGTTGTTGGTTTTGTTGTACCATGATTTTCTTAAAAAAAAAAAAAAATTAAAAAAAAAAAACTAAAAAAAAAAAACTTAAACACCACCCACCCCAGATTTTAGGACAATAAATTAGTTAAATTTCGCGCATTATACACGGAAAAAAACGGTATATTATAATATAATTATAATATTATAAGGGGGGGGGTAGTTGTATTGTTTGTGTATGGGTTGTTTCCACTGGATAAAAAAAAAAGCCGTATCATCGTGTGTGTGTGTGTGTGTGTGTGTGTAGGGGGAGGGTCATTGAACGATTAGTTTGACATCTCTAGAAAATAAATCAATATTAAATAAATGACACATTGAATGATTCACTGAGCGCAAACTAAATTTTTTGCGGCACAAACAATCGGTACTATTTTGGGTCCATTTGGAGTTAAATGGGGGCTGAGTGACGTCATCGCTAAAAATTAAATGTATAATATCTACGAAACCGTAGCAGCGCAAACAAAGATTTTGCAGCACAAACCAGCTCAAACGAACCACAAATGAATGGTACAATTTTGGGTTCATTTGGAGCAGATGGGGGTCAGGGTGAACTCTGGATGACCTATAAAATAATCTTTGTCAACTAGAAATCCGTTACTGCACATACGAAAATTTTTACAGCACAAACCAGCACAAACGAAGCACAAACGAAAGAGACTATTTTCCTTAAATTTTGCGTGGGGTGGGGGGCCAGCTTCACGCAGGTGTGTGACCGTCGTCATTTTCCCTGTCTCCACAGTATGACTTATTTTATTTAAATAAGTCTGCTAACAGGTTATGGGCCCAGGATATGAAGTGGCCGTCTATGTGATAACTTTGTAGGGAGGCAACGCGTGTGAGTGTTGACGTCCAACATTGTGACCACGCAAGCTGAGTCAAGCCGCCACTGGACTCGGCTGGTTTTCAACGGTGACGAGAAAAATTCTGAACCGTGGGAGTTTTTGGAGCACATGTTGTTGCAAGGTCTGAAAGATACCATCCTCAAAGACCCGACTGGGGTGCGGGCGATTTGAAGGAGGAAGAAGACGACAAAACTAAGAACGCCAAGGCTTATGCGGAGCTAATCCAGTTCCTGGACTACAAATGTTTGTCACTCATCATGCGAGAAGCAGCTGATAATGGTCGCAAAGCGCTTAAAATGTTGAGAGACTATTATGCAAGCAGAGGTAAGCCTCGGATTATTTGCCTGTATACCGAGCTGACAACTTTACAGAAGTCCAGTCGAGTAAGCGTGACTATGTCATCCGTGCAGAAACAGCGATCACAGCTTTGAGAAATGCTGGAGAGACACAGAGTGACGGCCTGTTGGTGGCGATGGTTTTAAAAGGATTTCCTGAAACATTCAAACCATTCACAGTTCACATCTCACAGAGTGATGACCCAGTGAGTTTTGCAGACTTTAAAGGCAAACTCTGAAGTTTTGTGGACACTAAAAAGATGCGTGGGGCAGTGACAGAGGACAACGTCATGAGGGCACAAGTGCGGCTGCCAGGGAAGCGTACTCCAGCAGGTGTTGGTGACCGACGGGGAGATGGTACCACGGATGTGGTGTATTTCCGATGTGGCGTGAAAGGGCACGTTGCCAGGGTGTCACCGTAACCAGTGGTGCAACCACTGTCAAAGTTCATCCCACGGCTTTATGACCTGCAGAAGAAGACCGCAACGTCAGGATGACGCGCGGACAGGTTTCGGCGGCGCACGGCAGCAGCGAGTTTACATTCGGGGTGACCGATTGTGATGCAGCGGTTAAGCAACGACCCCATGTCAAGCAGATGGGGCTGATGGTCGACACGGGGGAGACTTCCCACATCATCACCGACATTACGCGGTTTAAGAAGTTCGACGATGGATTCCGGTCAGAGACTCACTTCATGGAGCTGGCTGATGGGACTAAACGCAGTGGTGTTGCAGAGCGCAGGGGAGATGCGGATGTGGTGCTGGTTGACAGCAGGGGGCAATGCTGTAAAGCTACCCTGTTGTACATCCCCACCTATCCACAGGACATCTTATAATTATAATTAACCAAACTTGTCCTGTCTTGACAAAGTAGTAGAACAAAGTGCTAAGATCCTTTGAACTGATTGACCTGCTGCAGAGGAAGCAATCTAAGTTGTTCTGTTTCCACCAACGTCGTAAAAGACCCCCTGCTATGCTTTGACCAGAAGCCAGGGGCTTCAACTCTATCCTTTCCACTCTCACCCCCACCCTGCTTTCTCTCAATAAAAAGTCTCTTGCAAGAATCCAAAGTCAGACTTCGTTCGATCATCGTATGCACAGCGACGAACGAGCTCTCCACTTGCAAGTGTTCAAAAGGCATACCGTCTCCCGTGTGGTTCTTGCAAAATAAATTAGTGAGCACCACTCTAACAAAAATCAAAGGGAAAACTGACAAGTTTGTCTTGCAATGTGACATACCGTTTTTTTCCGTGTATAATGCGCGAAATTTAACTAATTTATTATCCTAAAATCTTGTTGTCTTGTTTGTTGTCAATCGCGCATCGCATTCAGCCATCCTGCCCAACACACTTAGTCAGTAAAATTCATAATTGACGACACATCGTTTGATGCGATGGTGCAATCCTTGATGGTGTGTTATTGTCAAATATTGTTTGTTTTTTAATCTCCATCGCAAACCGGATATCATACGGAGGCCGCCATTACAGATGCGCAGAACGGATGCGCAAGACACGTCAGCTATATAAAGAGCGAGAGTTCAGTTCTCTACCTATTAGTTTCAATTCACAGTTTAATTAGCAGTTTCAATCAGCAAATAACAAAATGCGTATTACAGGTAATATTTTATTTCACAACACTTTGCCTTGTTCCTTTCATCTCTGCTGTTCACTTCAAACACGCTCCATACGACCGCAATGCTCTCGTATCAGACGCTTGCTCGATCACCTGCTCGTTTTCTGTCGCAATGTACCCTACACAAATCCGAAACATTTGTTGCGGCTCCGAGTCACGACGAGGGGCAAGTTTTGGTTTCCAAGGGTGTTTTTATTCCTCTTCAACGTCTCTCCCATACAGAGCCACCTTTTTCACGTCCGCACGCCTTTTTCACATGTCCGCATGGATTGCGTTGGTGCCTTTACGGGCAGTCGGAGAAATCAACGCCAACAAAAAAAATTACATCCAGCCTAGTTAAGACCATACCAAAGACTAGAAAAATGGGACCCATTGCCTCCCTGCGTGTGTGACGATCATTGGGACTTTGAGGCATTGGGAAAAAAAAAAAAAATCATAAAAATTGGGTGCGTATTATACATGGGTACAGGCTTTTTTCCAGCATCAACATGCCATTTTTAGGCTGCGTATTATACATGGGGGCGCATTATACATGGAAAAAAACGGTATGTACAGAAGGTAAATTTGTTCAAACTAGGAACAGGGAGCCAGATGCTAGAGCCAGATCAGTTTTTGAATTGGGTCATACTGATCTTGCAGGGCCAATAGATCCAATTTCTATAGATGGTCACAAATATGCTGTGTCTTTCACTGATGACTATACTGGTGCTGTTTTTGTTTATTTTCTAAAGCAAAAGAGCAATGTTGTGCAAGCTACTGAGAAATTTCTTGCTGATACATCCCATTATGGGAAGGTAAAACAAATCAGGTCTGACAATGCTTCACAATTTATGGGTAAAAATTATTAGACATTGCTCAGAAAAAATGGCATCAAACACAAAAAGTCTGCTCCATACTCACCACATCAGAATGGTACGGCAGAGCAAAACTGGCACACCTTATTTGACATGGCAAGCTGCATGATAATTGAAGGCCAGTTACCTAAAGAGCTCTGGACCTATGCAGTGCAGACCGCATTCATGGTATGGAATAGATGTTTTAACAACCGTACCAATCCAACCCCTTATTTCATGTTAACAGGACAGCAACCAAACTTGGCAAAAATGCATACATTTGGATCAATGTGTTATGCCTACAGACAGGACAAAAGAAAACTAGGCCCAAGATGTGACAAAAGATATTTTTGTTGGGTATGACAAAAATAGTCCAGCATATTTGGTGTATTATCCTAGCAGTGGTAAAGAGAAACTCTCCCTTCCAACAGGACGGACACAAACACAGGAACAGAATCCGGTTCCTATAGTTGAGCCACAGGAAAACCAGGCAAAACCAGTCACACAGGACGTCATATGATGGCGCCGCGGATGGCAGCCACGGTGAGTCGCTCTCTGTTTATTTGTCTTATTTTGTGTGTTTTCTGTGTCCTCTGCTGTCCATCCCGGATCACTTTTACCAGAGAAGCTCTGTTAAACATCGGACAGACTTCTTCTGGTATTTTCTCTCCTGTTCTCTCCGATTCAGACTGTTTGTCGGAGATTCTAGCCGGAGCGGCGGTGCTGTACAAGCTAGCGCGACGACGGCGGCGCGGAAAGCGAGCCGGAGCACTCGTAAGGCTGAGGCAGAAAGGGTTTCGTTCTGCCCTACCGTCAATTCATCTGGCGAATGTCCGCTCCCTGGCGAACAAGATGGATGAACTGCTGCTCCTCACTTCAAGGAACACGGACTTCAGCAGATCCGCCGCGCTGTGCTTTGTGGAAACGTGGCTTAGCGAACGAATCCCCCACCACGCCGTGGAGCTAGCCGGGTTCAGGCTAATGCGAGCAGATCGCAGCACAGAGCTCTCCGGAAAATCAAAGGGAGGTGGTCTCTGTTTCTACATTAATGAACGTTGGTGTACTGATGTCACGGTGTTGAAAGAGTTTTGCAGCCCTCTCCTAGAAACACTTTTCATAAACTGCCGGCCGTTCTATTCACCACGGGAGTTGTCCTCTATCGTCATGGCGGCTGTTTACATCCCACCACACGCACGTGCGAGTGAAGCCACGCAGATGCTAGCTGACCAGGTAACAGACATGGAGAAACTTCTACCAAACTCACTAATCATTGTTCTGGGTGATCTTAACAGGGCGAACCTCGCACACGAACTCCCCAGATACAGACAGCACGTAACGTGTCCCACCAGGGGGGCACTGACTCTGGACCACTGCTACACCGTGATCAAGGATGCATACCACTCTGCGGCTCGTGCAGCTTTAGGACTCTCGGACCACTGTCTAGTTCAGGGGTGGGCAAACTACGGCCCGCGGGCCACATCCGGCCCACGGGACCGTTTAATCCGGCCCGCCAACCCTGAACAAATTGTATTATTAAACTTTTTTTTTTTGGTCATTTTGCCTGCAATGACTGCGTCTTCCCAGTAGATGGCGAAGCGCTCGCCTGCGCATTTACTACCGGAAGCCGTGTCAGAAAGCTCGGTGCATACTCACAAGTGCGTGTACGTACTCAGTAGTACGGACTTGGCGCACTCTCGCTCTATTCGTATCAGTCCCGAATTTAGAGCGTGGGCTTTGACGACAGCATTCTTATAATTCGTGCGCTGAGCTTTCAGATGCAGTTTTGCGCTAAAGCCACCCACAAACCTTCCCCTGGAATCCTTCCATTAAAATGAGTGGCCCGAAAAAAAGAAGTGAGTGCCGAATGTTAAAAAAGAGTGGCCAATTTGGCTCGACGTACGCGACGTGACGTTCAGCCACATCAACATCAACCCGTCACAGATCAAGGTAAACGGACCAACACCTCGGATCTCGCCTAAGAATTGCCACAACAAATTTTACTCCAGACTATGACGCACTAGCAAAAAAGGGAGACCAAAAACACTGTTCCCACTGAAAATGAACGGGAGGCTCTCAAGTTTATTGTAAAAAAATGCATTTTGAATATGATTTGTACACATAGCAGGGATTGAAACTAGCGACCATTCTCATTTTCGAACAATGCAGGATGCTCAAGGACATTGATGCACCACCTATTTGCGACTAATCTTAACCTGTAAAGTTCTTAAGGCTTACTTTAAGGAAGTGTTTCCCGTTTCCTCACCTCTGTTACCAGGTATTTGCGAATTAAAACTCTGCTCTGATTTTCAGATACCCCTCACCGTGTTGCCGTTTTGATTATTTTATTTGGGTGTATGCTTTCACCGATTCTTCAAGATGATATATTTGCTCACAATGTTTGCCGTTTGATGTGATCTCATAAGATAAACATCTTTCATTAATCTGACCTGCAGGCACTGAAGTGATGGAGATTGTTATTCATAATAACAGTGTCGTATTTTACGAGAATCACTGATAGCAGTTTTTTAGTGAATTATTTATTTTTTAATGCTGTTAATAAATTCATTTGTTTTCAAAAAACTTGTTTGGAATATCCATGCTTTACTACCTACTAAAGGCCAAGATCTTTTATGCAATGACCTTTACAGGTCGCTTATATGACTTCACACAACGCCTACGTCCATCTGCCCCTGGTCCGGCCCTCCGGTCCAAATTTAGAACCCAGTTCGGCCCGCGAGTCAAAAAGTTTGCCCACCCCTGGTCTAGTTCATCTGATCCCGGCTGTCAGGTTGTTATTCACTAGGGGTGTAACGATACATCGATACACATCGATTAATCGATATAATGCTCTGCGATTTATTGGCATCGATGCTAAAGGTAAACATCGATTTATATCGCCGTGTTTGACCTCGGACATTAGACGCGACTTTATTTTGAAATCCAGTTCATTGTTGCTTGCTTCCTCTTTTCGGGAGCAGTGCGCCCGGCGTTGTTGTGTTGTGAGCAGATCACGCACGTGAAAGGGGAGGGGACAACTAGTACGCGGCTCCTGGGCTGCTGCTATGGCTAGTGTCCAAAAAGACAAGAAAATTTGCTCCCCTTTAGGCTTCAAGTCATTCGTTTGGAAGCACTTTGGATTCCAAAGAAAAGATGGCTCAACGGACAAGACACGTGCAGTTTGTAAATCCTGCCATGCGGTGATCAAATATTCAGGGAGCACAAATCTCGCCGCACATTTAAAGAAAAAACAAGACATCAAAGTTCAGTGTTAAAGTAAGGAATTTGTATACTACAATACTCTTGTAATTTCCTAAATAAAGAGTTTGCAGTACCTTGTTGATTTTGCGTATGAATTGTTATAAATCAGGATATTGTTCTATATTTTTTATTAAAAAAAAAAAAAATCGATCGTAGAGCACTATATCGCGATATATCGTGAATGAATCGCAGCAGGCTTTAAGATATCGACAAATATCGTATCGTAGTTCTTTATATCGATATTATATCGTATCGTGACAAAACCCGCGATTTACACCCCTATTATTCACCGACTGAATAAATGTTAAGAGAAAAGCATCAGCAGACAGACCACAAGTGAGGCAGAATATTGAGTCGCAGCTTGCGCAAGGAGTGCAGTACAGACAGCTTACAATGACCGAACTACACTAAGGTCTGTCTGCATCCTCGCTCTTTTTATTTGGGGTTTGCCCTACCCACAAGTGTAGCAGAAACCGCTAAGGGAGAGGGGAAGCGCGAAGGTTTCTGCTTGGTAAACGTAAAAAACGGCAGGTGATATACTTATATGGCGATATAGGAAGAAGCACAAAGAGTTCAGCAAGTTCAGTAAGTTCAAGCAACCACTTGGGCAGGTAACCAGGGGCGCTCCTAGCGCTCCATTCCTTGAGAGTGAGAGGTGCGGTGACAGCCACTCGACCAAGAAAGATGATTGATAGACACAATGCCGTTGCAGGGCATTGTGTTCTCTGCAGCTGCATCCCGCCGACCCAGATATAACCTCACACCTTTTCTGTGGTGAACATAAGAACAGCAAAGCAGAACAACAAGCATATATTCGTACTAATATAGCGGTAAAACATTTATCGTAATATAGTAATAAAGAAACAAAAAGACAACGCATGATAACATATATATACATTTTTCCAACAATTCCCCCCTGTTTATCATAAGTTCTCAGAGACACTCATATCACCTAAAGGCGGCCACTTCAAAAGATTTTCAGCCGCAGGATCACACGTCATAAGAACAAATTTACACCCGGGAGGGGATTGAAGCCAATCAGTCAATGTCAGTCTCAGGAAAGAAATTGGACAGGTCCACAGCAGGGGCCTCAAAGATGGAGCCAACGCTAAGGTGGCAATTTTTGTCAAACTCAAAGACGTCCCCCGGGAGCAACGGAAAAGCCTCAGCCGCTGGAGAGATAGCAGTTGTAATTAATCTGTTAATTAGAGACCGGAGACACGGAATACAGCAACATCCACACAAGGTCAAAACAGCAGAAAAGACGGCGAGGGAGACAAGGGCCGAGGAAACCAGGGTGCGGTACTTGCCGAACACATTCAGCCAGTTGTTCCAAACCTCCGTGTTCACTCCACTGTGCTCCTTCATCTTCCCATTCAAGGTCCTCAAGCCCTCAAGGGCCTGGGACAGGCTCCCGTCAGCTGCAGTGTTATTTGGGATGAAAGTGCAGCATTGCTCACCGAACATGGCGCAGACACCGCCCTATGAGAGTAGCATGTCAAGGGCCATCCGGTTCTGGAAAGCATGAGGGAAGTAGCGGCCAGCTGGGAGTGGACCGCCTTGAAGCCCGACTCGGTCCAATTTCCAAGCCTCTGCACGTTGTAGTGGATGTAATTGATTCTGTCAACATTTTTGTTAAGAGTACACCACCAACACAGGGTGGATTCAAAACCAGCTGCTATCTGGTTCACCAGCTTATACTCATCCGGTACTCCTCTGGGAACGCCAATGGCATCTATGTAGGTCGGATCCGCCGTGCCCTGCCATTCGGCACTTCGCTTAGCTCTCAACCAGAATTTGGGCACAATAGAATCAATAAAAGATCCCAGCTCATGAGGAGTCATGGGCATCAATAAAACGGGAAGCAAAAGGGTTACCAAAGCGCAAATTCCGGAGCTATTAGAAGGCAGACTATCATAAAGTTTGTTAGTATTGCACCAAAACCAAATATCACTACGAGCAATTGGTGAGAAAGGGGCGGCAACATTTATAAAAGAAGCACACATTGGTGCAGTTAAAGCACCAAGCTTTACGCCGGTACCAGGTAATTTGATGCACGTGAAATTACCCTTAGCAACATCAGTAGAAAAAAGGGGTTTGAACTTCGTCAAAGAGGAAACAGGATAGACTTTGTCCCATATGGAACAAGCATGAGTAGATGGAATGGAAGGGTTCAACATCAAAACTATTGCACACTCAGGAACAACACTAGCAGGAATGATTTTCAAAAGGGGCCTTGGGCCCATACATACAACGCAACTGGTGTTAGTCATATTTACGGCTTGCTCGGCCATGAGGAGCCAGTTGTTAGTTTGGCCACTTATACTTGTGGAGGCCACAAAGTGACTATCTATATCGGTGAGGACCACACTCGTGATCATCGCTCCAGCTGTTTTGGTATAATTATTTAACATGGGGCTATCGTCACCCGACATTGTTTTGTTAACGCAAATTACAAAAGGGAAAATGAGGATCCGAACCAGAGGACCAAGCCCACAACTGAAAACCCCAACAGGAAGTGTTGAACAAAGTAGTGTTTGGAGGCCGAATTTGGCCATCAGGCAGTGTAAAGGTCAAAAGAAGGCTTGAGCCCTGGTTTTTTAAAGTTACACGCTTAGCAAAGAATGCAGCCTCTTTGCTGGAACCAGGAGGCCAATAACCTGGTTCCTGTGTTACAAGGGTGTCCCAAGCAGTGCTAATTGGGTGGCCAGTCAAATACCACCAATATCTGAGCCATTTGTCACCCGTAGTGGGCCGGCCTTGTCGAAAGCCTTTCAAACTCTTCATGGGCAAAGTGATAGTGGAAGACGTGTCTGGGGCCACGGTGAATGTCAATGAATTTTTGTACGTCCAGGCCAAGAGCCATGGTACGCAAGGGGTACCCGCATGAATGATAGCAGGCGTGCAAATGACATTCACAGGAAAGGATGAGATTTCACGTCTATGTCTACGTAAGGCATTACCGTTCCATGAACAATATTGGTAATCAGCGAAATTATCGCGTCTATGTGTAGCTCTGTTATCCCTCGAACAATACTCGTAAAAAACGTAATCAGGAACAGTGGTAGCTTTAGTGAGTCCCGTGTCTAAAATAAAAAGGGATGATGTGCGCATAGCACACTGTCCAAACTATAGCAGTACCAAGGATGACAAATATCCAAACGTATAAGTCCCAATAGTCGCAAGTTCGCGTCTTCGCAAAACATCTTTTCAACGGCATTTTAACGCTTAGTTTGAGATCTCCTCAGAGTCAACACCCTGAGCTTTGGGTTGGTGTCTTGGAATTCTTCCGCTAGCTTTCGTGTCAACCCTGGATCTTGGCACCAGAATCAGGCACTATTACCAGACTTTGCTCACCTTCCTTACTTAGGTTGGGTCTGCGGAGATCACTTTTTTACAGTGAGACAAATTAATCCACGTGTTGCGTTCAGCTATTTTTAAAGCGTTAGGTGTCGTGAGTAATACCAAAAAGGGACCTTCCCACTTGGGTGAGTGCCAATTCTTCTTCTTGATACTCTTGATTAAGACCCAGTCTCCCGGTACCACTTTGGGGTCTTCCTGCGGAGAGATGGGTTGGTCATCAGTGTTACTGGTTTGATTTTTTACATGTTCTAACATTTTTCTCATGTAGTCGGCCAAAGTGGCTTCTTCTGGAACGTCCCAAGCGTTTTTGAACTGAGGAAGCCTATACGGTCTTCCAAAAATGGTTTCATAGGGAGTCAACCCAGTCGTACTCGTAACATTTATGTACATTTTTACCAAATCTAGACACTGAGTCCATGGTCGTTTGGTTTCTTCCATGCATTTTTTTAGCCTATTTTTTATAGTTCCATTAAACCTCTCAACCAGGCCTGCGGACTGCGGATGGTAAGAACAATGGTTCCTTAAATTTATGTGGAACATTTTCCTAATGTTTTGCACCACTTGATTAACAAAATGTTGACCATTGTCACTATAATTTTTTTCTGGAATACCATATCTTGGAATGATATCCTTGCACAAAGCTTTTGCTACTGTTAGTGCGTCCGCATGTCTGGTGGGAAAAACTTCTATCCATTTAGAAAACGCATCGATGATGACCAAACAATATTCTTTCCCTTCACTTTTATTTAATTGGATGTAATCCATATGTATTGTGTGAAATGGATACAATGGAGTTGGAAATGTCCCTCTCTGAGGCAGTAAGTTACCTTGTGGATTGTGTTTAGCACAAATCAAACATGCTCTGCAGAATTGTTGCGAAAAACCCGCAAACCCGTATGCTGTATAAATAGACTCAATCTGTTTCACCATACCCCCCGTCGAGACATGGGTGACCCCATGACTCGAAATAGCAGCCCACTTATACAAGTTCCGAGGCAAGACAGGCTTGACCAGAGGTCACACAAAAAGGCCATTGTTGTTTTTTACGGCGCCACGCCTCTTCCAAGAGAGTCGCTCCTGGGAGGGGCTCTGAGATTGCATGTCAAGCAACACGTCAGGGGAAATGTGTGACATCGAACTGTAATCAATGCAAGAAGAGAGGACATGGAGCACGCCTTCAGCAGCAGCCTTGGCAGACCTATCAGCGAAGGCATTACCCAAAGAAACAGGATCAGTCCTTGTAGTGTGAGCAGCACATTTGCAGACCGCCACCCTGGAGGGTAATTGGACAGCGTCCAAAAGTTGAGGTAGCAATGTCGAATGGGTGACGGGCTTGCCCGTAGATGTTACCATGCCACGTTTGCTCCATTGTTGAGCAAAAACGTGCACTGTGGCGAAAGCATACCGACTGTCAGTCCAAATGGTGACGGGTTTGTTCGCCAAAAGAATGCAAGCTTCTGTGAGAGCAATGAGCTCAGCGGCCTGCGCCGACATATGGGAAGGCAGTTTTACAGCCTTCAAAACCTCATCAGCCGTGACAACAGCGTAACCAGAGAGGGTCACGCCAAGATCATTTTTCTTCGAAGATCCATCAACGAAAACCACATGACCGTCAGACAGGGGTGTGTCTTCCAGATCGGGCCGAGCCTTTGCCACTTGTTGAGCCGCATCGACACAATCATAGAATTCACCGTCGTCCGGAAGAGGAATGAGAGTAGCAGGATTGAGTGTTGTGCATCTCTCAACGGTCAGATGCGGTTGGGAAAGCAAAGTAGCCATGCACGACAGGTGACGTGCAGGCGACAAAAAGGTCATGTTCGTTTGTAGCAAAAGAGCCGACACTGCATGCGGAACTTTCAGCGTCAAAGAATGAAACAACACAACGCTGGCGCTGCTTTCCACAGCCATGGAGGCCGCCACCACGGCCCTCACGCATGGTGGGAGAGCGCAAGCAACACTATCCAATTTAGAAGAATAAAAGGCAATAGGGCGAAGTTTTGAGCCATGTGATTGCATCAAGACAGAGGTCATATAATGACCTTTACAATCAACAGTTTGGACAAACGGCTTGTCATAATTGGGCAAAGCTAGAGTGGAGCTAGAGACCAATGCCTGTTTGATCAGCACAAATGCATCCTCTGCTTCAGGAGTCCATTTCAACGGAGTGGACATTGAGATGTCTTCAACATACATCAATTTAGACAGAGGAGCAACAATTTGAGCATAATCAGGCACCCAGCTCCTGCAATAACCAGCGAGTCCCAAAAAAGACATCATTTGTTTTTTAGTGAGTGGTTTAGGGGCCTTCAAAATGGAAACTTTCCTACTATCAATTATAGTACGACCCTGGGAACTGAGATTGTGGCCTAAGTATTTAATTTCCTCGGACCACAGTTGGAGCTTGTTTTTGCTGACCTTGTGGCCTTCTTTTGCCAAGTGATGCAACAATGCAAGTGTGTCCGTCTGACAAGAATCAAAATCAGGAGAAGCAATCAAAATGTCATCGACATAGAGCAAAATCTGACTTCCCTTTGGTGGGACAAATTTTGCCATGCTGGCTGCCATTACCTGCGAATAAATAGTTGGGCTTTCGCAGTACCCTTGGGGCAGTCTGGTAAAGGTGTATCTCAACCCAGCATAAGTAAACGCAAACCAAAACTGGCTTTCTTCAGCAATAGGAACAGAGAAGAAAGCGTTGCTAATATCAATTACCGAGAATATTTTTGCATCAGGCGTTAATGAATTCAACAAGGTGTGTGGGTCAGGGACACAAGGTGCCCTCTGAATGACAGCACTGTTTACTGCTTGCAAATCTTGCACCATTCTCCACCCGACAGAAGGAGGTGCCTTTTTTACAGGGAAAATCGGAGTATTACAAGGAGAATCAGGACAAAGAATGATGACACCAGCTTTTAATAAATCTGAAATAACAGGTGTGGTGCCTTGCAGGGCATAGGGTTTCAATGGGTACTGCCGCACGCAAGGACGGTACTCAGTCTTAGGTCTAATGACAACAGGCAGTGCACCTTTCACTAACCCAACGTCAGAGGGCCCTGTTGACCAAAGTTCATTTGGGACCTCAGCGAGGACCCGCTCATCATCTGATGACAACACAAAATGTCAAGCCGAGGGTGCTTTCTCAGAACAAGATCTGACGTGCATTCCACAAGCAAAAGAAAGGATTTGGTTCATGTCGCATTTGAAAAGCTTGGTAGAAGGACTGTAAGAAGAATCAGGACCGACTTGAGTCCAGTCAAAGGCAGCCAATGCGTCTTTGGCCATGAATCCCAAGCTTTGCCATGTGGATGAGAAAGGTCGGAACAAGAAGACATGGAGCGGGGTGGTTGTCCTGTGTAATTTTTGAATCTCAGAGGGAGCCGGCTGTATGACTACACAAGCGCGGCTTTCACCATCATGCAGGAGGAAAGCTGTCCTCAAAGAGGCAGGCTTAACAGCCTCAAGCATGGTTTCGTAGTTGTGGTCAGGACCGGGCGTGTCCTTATGCCACATGGTCACATGCAGGTTGGTTGGTTCCATTGCCCGTTCAGGGCATCGCAAAAGGCCTTTAGCCCGCGTCAAAAGAGGGGATCCAAATTGTTTCACCTCAGCGTCAATTAAATCCAATGAATAAAAATAGTAACAATGAAATTGACCAAAAACTTGTAATTGGTGACGCCTTTTGACAACGATTTTGTCATCAAGAGATACTAGGGAAAGACCAAGAGCAGTGAGAGCATCTCTTCCAAGTAAATTAACAGGGCAATTTGGCATCAGCAAAACGGGAATGCAACAACTTCCTCCTTCAGGGTCCCGTATCCAGACTGGATGAGACTGAGGAACTGGGGTTGTCATTCCATTTGCTGCTCTCACCCAGAAGGATCTCCCACCTTCCCGCACATCCGCAGGAATGTCGCGACAGGTAGTAACGCACGCTCCTGAGTCGCACAAAAAGGTTATGGGAGTTCCATTCACAAACAGAGTTATTACAGGTTTCTCTACATTGTTCATCAACAAGTCCTGAATGTTCAAATCTACATCAACAGGGGGAGCTGTCGTCAAAACAGCTCCTTCAGTCTTCTGCTGACTGTCGGTTAGTCACAAGGGAGGGTCAGCCCGGCCCTTATGGGGGTCCGGACAGTATTTTGCTATGTGGCCCTCTTTGCCACACGCCCAGCAGATAGGAGGTTGAGTGCTAGATTGTTTTGGTTGGCCAAGGCCGGGCAGGCCGTTTGGGCCATGACCGAGAGCACCATGCCGATAGCCTCCTCTGCCTTTGCCACGGAAGTTTCCACGACCGCGTCTCATCTGGTAAGGTTCAAAAGTTTTGTTTTGATAAAATGCATCATGTGATTCGTTATTCGCAAAAAAGATGGTGGCAACCTTCCCCTTTTCTTTTCCCTTTTCTAAATTGACAACTTTCTCAGCATGCATAGCATGGTCAATAAATTGTGGCAGTGTGGAAGTTGGGAAAGTGATCATGTGTAAACTTCAGTTCCAGGATCCAAGCCGCTATTGGCTTTGAACACTTTTTCCAATCTGTGTCTATAATCTTCAAACAACTCATCCTCTTTTTGTTTGGTTCGGCCAATATCTGTATAATTTGTCCTACGTTGAAATTTTGTTTTTATTCTACCCAAAAGTTGGTCAATCTGATCTTTTAATGCCAGTCCATTATATGCCAATGGACGGCCATTTAAATCAAAAGGATTCCAATCGCCCTTGACACTGGCCCAATCTTTGGTCAAGGTTGCCATAAAAACTTGTTGCACCTCATCTCCTCTTAAGTTATAAGAAGCAATGAGTTGTATCATGTCGGTGCAATATTGCTCAACATCTTCAGAAGGTAATGCTATTCCCTCAGTGGCTGATTTTACATCAGCTTGTGTCCACGTTCTGTAAACTAAAATAGTGGGCCCCCCGTCATCATGAGGGTTTGCCACTTGAATCATTGGGTAGGCGTCGGTTATTCCTGCGCCCATGTAACTCGGGCTGCAGCCTACCGCGGGAGCCGAAGGAGAGGGAGCTTCCGTTTTTACGCGGCTCCGCGTGACCATGACATGAGCAGAATCACTATATTTTGGAGGATCATCTGCGTTTGGCAACTGTGGGTACAAGGCTTTGCGCTCCACAACACCTCTCCTAACAATTTGTTCATCTTTTTCATCTGAATCCACCCCCTCCTCAGCCACGGCTCTCAAGCGAGGCCGCGCCGCTGAGGTTTCATCATCTTCCTGTCTGTGCAACAGCAGGCTCTCTTTGGAGACGGATTTTTCTTCGCTCCCTTTGTTCTTCAATTTTTCTTTTATTTGTCCACATTTTCTTTTTTCTGCTTCCAATTCCCATTTCACTATTAAATGATACCCGTCTTTATTCTTTTTATTCGCACCATGTTTGGCAGTAATCGATTGTTTGAGATCGTTTAATGATTTTGCGCTCAATTGACCATCAAAGTTGTAATTTGTTATCCATTTATCGAGATATTTCACATTTTTAGGGTCGACCCATTCCATTAATTTCCAATCTTTGCATTTTAATTTATATCGGGGTAAAGAGTTTTGTTTGCCGTTTAAATTTCCCATGGTTTATTATTTTCTAAATTTCGGAGTTGGCGGTTCGAATGGCACCTACAGTGTCCTAAAGCCAACTTTATTCACAGGACAGTGGTTAAATATTCGATGTGTGGTAAGTCTCCTTTCACCTCCCCTGGGGGGGAGCGGAGAATTCTTGGCCTCTGGACCCACACAAAGCCACTGTGTTTTTATATAGAGGAGAGCTCAAATGAGATCACTCTCAGTCAAACCGTACACAAACACACCACGCGCGCTTTTCACCACTTTTAGGAATAACAGAGGAGTCCGCACCTCCTTGCGGAATTTAACTAACAATTAATCACTAAGTTTAAACTAACAATTAGTTAGGGGGCTCCACACCGCCACGCGGAATTTAACTGTTCCTATTTTACTTGACAGGGTCTAGAATTCCCAAGGTTTTAGTGACCTCTCGTCACTTGTTCACTTAAAGTGACCTCTTGTCACCGCTCATTCATTCCTTTTAGTAGAATCAATATTCCTACTCACAGTCCGCTGTTTCTTTTCCTCGGGTGATCTCGGCAGCCTTCCCGGTGTCCAGCCGGACCGCTCGAGACAGTCCCGTCAAAGGGCTTTTGTTTACCTTGGCCAAGGATTTTTCCTGCGTCGAGAAGTCCCGCCGGAAGCCGTTCAGGACATGATCCCGTTTGCCTACCGGGCAAACAGGTCAGTGGATGATGCGGTCAACATGGGACTGCACTACATCTACTACTACTACTGGACACCCCAGGAACGTACGCCAGGATCCTGTTCGTGGACTTCAGCTCGGCGTTCAACACCATCGCCCCTGACATCCTCCAACAGAAGCTCATCCAGCTTGCGGTGCCTGCCTCCACCTGTCAGTGGATCACCAGCTTCCTGACCAACAGGAGACAGCGTGTGAGGCTGGGGGGCATCACATCTGACACCCGGACCACCAACACTGGAGCCCCTCAGGGGTGCATCCTGTCCCCACTGCTCTTCTCTCTCTACACCAATGATTTCTCCTCAGGTGACTCTCCTGTGAAGCTCCTGAAGTATGCAGACGACACCACTCATCGGACTGATCCAGGACGGTGATAAGACTGCGTACAGACAGGAAGTGGAGCGGCTGGTCCACTGGTGCAGTCAAAACCATCTGGAGCTGAACCCGCTCAAGACCGTGGAGATGACAGTGGATTTCAGGCGAGACCCTTCACCACTTTTACCCCTCACTATCCGCAGTAATACTATTCTCTCCACAGACACCTTCAAGTTCCTGGGAACCACAATCTCTCGGGACCTGAAATGGACCGGCCACATAGACTCTATCCGGAAGAAGGCCCAGCAGAGGCTATACTTCTTGAGACAGCTCAAGAAGTTCAACCTGCCGCGAGAGCTTCTGAAGACCTTCTACACTGACATCATCCAGTCTGTCCTCTGCACCTCCATCACTGTCTGGTTTGGATCGGCCTCCAAACAAGACAAGCACAGACTACAACGAACAATCAGAACTGCAGAAAAGATCATTGGAATCAACCTCCCATCTATCCAAGACTTGTACCTGTCCAGGACCAGGTAGAGGGCAAGGAACATCTCTACAGACCCTTCTCACCCAGGTTGCAGTCTGTTTGAACTACTCCCCTCCGGACGGCGTTATAGAGCTCGGTACGCCAAAACCAGCAGACACAGAACCAGCTTCTTCCCCCAGGCTGTTGCTCTGATGAACTCACACCACTCATAGAGTCTCAGAGACATTACTGTAAAATAACATCCTGCTCTTCACACCTTTTTAAAGTTAAAGTTAAAGTCCCAATGATCGTCACACACACATCTGGGTGTGGTGAAATTTGTCCTCTGCATTTAACTCATCCCCGTGTGATTTTAATCCATCCCCTGGGGGAGACGGGAGCAGTGAGCAGCAGCGGTGCCGCACTCGGGAATCAGTTGGTGATCTAACCCCCCAATTCCAACCCTTAATGCTGAGTGCCAAGCAGGGAGGCAATGGGTCCCATTTTTATAGTCTTTGGTATGACCCGGCCGGGGTTTGAACCCACAACCTTCCAGTCTCAGGGCGGACACTCTACGACTAGTCCACTGAGCTGGCTTTTTGAATTTGTCTACACTGTTTTTGCCATTATTCACATGTCCTGAATGTTGTTAGTCACCTAAATGTTGAATAGAGGGTGTGTTTTTACCGAAGTCAAATTCCTTGTTTGGCACGCTCAAACATGGCGAATAAAAACTCTTGAATCTTGAGACGTTACCCTTCTAGAGCAGGGGTCTCAAACACCAGTCCTCGGGGGCCCCATTCCTACATGTTTTCCAAGTTTCCCTTGTTAAACACGCCTGATTCAAATGATCAGTTCATCCTCACGTTCTGCAGGAGCCTGATAATTGAATCAAGTGTGTTTAACGAGGGAAACTTGGAAAACATGTAGAAATGCGGCCCCCGAGGACTGGAGTTTGAGACCCCTGTTCTAGAGTTCAGACTACTTTGGTGACCGTGTAACTGAGGCATGTTGACAGTAGATTACTGCTACCGATTGGTGTCTAATGTACCTTTCTCATTTAGTGAATCTGTAACGTCACCTTATTTAAAAGAATGGTCTCGTGCCATGAGTGAAGAAATGGAATCACTTAATGACAACAACACATTTACCTTGACTACATTGCCAGAGTGTAAGAAAGCAGTGGGGGGTAGATGGGTTTAAACCAATGCAGATGGGTCCAGCAAATTTAAGGCACGTTATGTAGCCAAAGGATACAGTCAAAAGCAGGGTAAAGATTATTATGAGACTTTTTCACTCACCGCCAATCTGACAAGTGTACGAGTGTTAATGCAAGAAGCGGCACAAGAAAACCTGATTTTACATCAGATGGATGTCAAAACCGCTTACCTTCATGCTCCAATTGAGTTTGAGATTTATATGACACAAGGAGAAGGTTATGAAGTCACATCTGACAAAGGTGAAATGGTGGTGTGTAAGCTGGGAAAATCACTATGTCTTAAAACAAAAAGGTAGAAACTGGAACAAAATATTACATGATTTCTTGTGTGACAATCTGTTTATTCAGAATCCAGCTGATCATTGTGTGTACACTAAAGAAACAGAAAATCAAAAAGATGGTCATTGTGATATGGGTGGATGACCTGATTATTGTTGCCAGTGATGACAATTTGATAAAGAATGTAAAAGAAATGCTCACAGCTAAATTCAGACTTGGGTAAAGTGAACAACTTTCTGGGTATTGATTTTCATCAAACTGATCACTGTATAACAATGTCACAGAAAAGATATGTTGACAAAATACTTGACAGATTTGATATGCAAGATTGTAAGCCATGAGCAACACCACGTGAACCTAAGCTTAACTATTCTGAAAACACAGAAACCCTGAGTGATCTGAAGAAATATAGAGAGGCTGTTGGCAGCTTAATCTATTTATCAACCAGATCTAAGCTTTGTAGTGAGCAAACCTTCCCAATACCTTTCCAAACCAACTATAGAACAATGGGCTACAATAAAACATGTACTGAGGGCACAAAGGAAAAGATGTTGTGTTACAAAAAGAGTGATGGCGAACCACTTGGGTTGGAAGCATTCAGTAATGCAAACTGGGCTGAACATGATACTGACAGACGTAGTACGTCAGGTTATTGTGTTAGCTTGAGCCAATTTGGTCCCTTAATTTCATGGAAAACCAAAAGACAAGCAACAGTAGCTCTTTCAACGTGTGAAGCTGAATACATGGCCTTGGCTTCAACTGTACAAGAATGTCTGTATTTAGTACAACTGTTAGATGGTGTTGATGGGTATCATTACAAGCAGCCAAAGGTTTATGAAGAGAATCAAGGAGCCATAGCCTTAGCTAAAAATCCTGGACAAAGTCAACAATGTAAACATGTTGACAGAAAGTACCACCTTGTAAGATCAACTGTTAACGATGGCAAACTAATGCTGGACTACCGTCCAACAGAATATATGGTGGTTGATCTCATGATAAAACCTCCAACAAAGTCTAAGTTGATGAATTTTGTGGCATTTATGTTTGGAGAGTAGAAATTTGTTTATGGAATGTGTTTCTATCATATGATGAATTTGGTGGTATTTACATGTTTATGAAATGTGTATGCATTACCTTGAGAAAAATCATTGTATTTCTAGTTTGCATGTATTTACCAATATACTAAGAGCAAGTGGGGGTGTTACTATGTCCTCTGTATTTTGAGAGTTTTATTTTGAAGGATGCTACACAGGAAGTACTGCTTTTACTATTTCTGTTTGACAAATGTTCTTAATAAAATCCAGGTGTTACCAATGTGTTAATTGGGCACTGGCAAACCAAAGTGAGTCGTCGTTTTCTCTGTCTCCACAGTATGACTCATTTTATTTAAATAACTCTGCTAACACTGACTACCAGCCGCCTGTGAAAAGAAAACATGCTTTTAAGAGTTGAGCAAGCTCCTGCAACTACACTTACACAAAAGACACTTTAATTGAGAGGCTTCGAGACAAAGGCACAAAAATCGAAGATTGTTGTTTGGCCTGATGTGGTTGGTTGTTGCAGCACCCATTCTTTGAAGGTGGTCATTGTTTCTAATGCAAGAAAGACTTCACAGAAACACTGCATCGCTACGATGAAGATGGCTACCAGTCGTACTGCACCGTGTGCTGTGGCGAGTCAGAGGTCATGTTTCTGTAAGGAGTGCGTGGAGATCCTAGTGGGAGAGGTAATAATAATAATAATAATAATAATAATTCATTATATTTGTATAGCGCTTTTCAAGAACCCAAAGACGCTTACAGGGAACAATGCAAAGACATACATGGGGGGGGGGGGGGGAGGAGGAAACAATCGGATAAACTTAAGAGGAGGAAAGCAGTTATGGGTAGGGGAGGTCATAAGCTTGGGAGAAGAGGTATGTTTTTAGACGGGACTTAAATATGGGAAGTGTGGGTGAGTCACAGACAGACTGGGGGAGAGAGTTCCAGAGTCGGGGTGATGTGCAGGAGAAGGCTCTGTCACCGAAGGATTTGAGTTTGGATTTTGGGACTGTCAAACGTGAAGTATTGGAGGATCGGAGGGGACGGTTGGGGCAGTAGGGGACAAGGAGGTCGGATAGGTAAGTGGGAGCCAGGTGGTGAAGGGCTTTGAAGGTGAGGAGGAGTATCTTGAAGATGATACGCTCCTTCATGGGGAGCCAGTGAAGAGAGTGGAGAACAGGAGTGATGTGTTCACGGGACCGGGTGTGGGTAAGGAGGCGGGCAGCAGAGTTTTGGACTAGTTGAAGTCTATGGAGTGAGTGAGCAGTGATTCCAGTGAGAAGGGAGTTGCAGTAGTCAAGCCGGGATGAGATGAAGGCGTGGATGAGAGATTCAGCGGCAGGGAGAGAAAGGCAGTGCCGGATTTTAGCGATGCGTCGGAGGTGGAAGTAGGAGGTCTTGACAACTGAGCTAACATGAGGTTGAAAGGACAGTGTGGGGTCAAAAATAATGCCAAGATTGCGTGCCAGAGGGGAAGGAGTGATGTTTGAGGAGTCAATGGTGAGTGTGATGGATCCAGTTTTATTAAGGGAGGATTTAGTGCCTATGAGGAGGAGCTCTGTTTTGTCACTGTTGAGTTTGAGAAAGTTGTGGGTCAGCCATGCTTTTATTGTAGAGATGCAGGTTTCAAAATGAGTGAGGGAAGGGTTACGGGTTGGTGTCGTACGTATATAGATCTGGGTGTCATCAGCGTAGCAGTGGAAGTCCAGATTGAGTTTGCGGATGACGGTACCAAGGGGAAAGAGGTAGCAGATGAATAGGAGGGGGCCAAGAACTGAGCCTTGGGGGACCCCTTGTGTAACTGGGGAGAGGATGGATGTGTGACCGGAGAGAGAGATGAAATGGTTTCTGTTGGTGAGGTAGGAGGTGAGCCAGTCGAGTGCAGTGCCCTCAACACCTAGTTGGCGCAGCCTTTGGAGGAGGATGGAATGGTTCACCGTGTCAAAGGCTGCGCTAAGGTCAAGTAGTAGTAGGATGTTGAGGGCACCAGAGTCTGCAGAAATGAGGAGATCGTTGGTGACTTTAACTAGAGCTGTTTCAGTGCTGTGAAGTGGGCGGAATCCGGACTGGAAGGGTTCATAGAGGTTGTTGGACTGGAGATGGGTGTGGAGTTGGGCGGAGACAATGCGTTCAAGGGTTTTGGAAAGGAATGGAAGGTTGGAGATGGGACGGTAGTTGGAGAGGTTGAGTGGGTCCAAGGTGGGCTTTTTGAGAATGGGGGTGATGGCTGCAAGTTTATAGACAGCGGGAAAGTGACCAAGGGATAAAGACTGATTAAAAAGGGTGGTGAGGTGGGGGAGGAGGACAGGGAGGCAGGCCTTAGTTAAGGTCGTTGGAAGAGGGTCAAGAGAGCAGGTGGTTGTCTTGGATGAGGTAATGATGTCTAGGATAGTGGAGGAGTCAACAAGGGAGAAGGCAGTGAGAGAGGGAAAGGGCGGGCGGTCAGGAAGTGGGGGCAGGACGGCAGGGGAGGAGGAGTTATTGATGATGTCGGTGAGAGAACTGTTGATTTGGGCGATTTTGTTGTTGAAGTTGACAAGGAAGGAGTTACAGAGGGCGGGTGAGGAGGGTGGCTTGGTGACCGGTGGCTGGAGCAATTTGTTGATGGTGGAGAAGAGTATGCGGGGGTTTCGGTTGGTGTTATTAATGAGAGATGAGAAGTAAGCAGATTTGGCAGCAAGAAGAGCGTCACGGTAGGAGGAGATGTGTTGTTCAAAGGTTTCGGCATGGACGGTGAGGCGGGTTTTTTTGTAGAGGCGTTCCAGTTGACGGCCAGTTTGTTTCATGGTGCGGAGTTCCGGTGTGTACCAAGGGGCAGAGTTAGTGAATGTAACAGAGGAAGTTTTCCAGGGGGCTAGGGAATCAAGGGAGTCAGAAAGGATGTTGTTGAGCGTGGTGGCAAGGTCATCAGGGGAGGAAGAAGTGGGGTCGGAGGGAAGAGCAGAGGATAAGAGCTGGCAAAGCGTGATTGGGTTTACAGTCTTGATGTTGCGGTAGGAGATGGTGCGCTTTGTGGATTTATGAGGCGAGGGTAGAGGGGCGGAGAAGAGGATGCAGATATGATCTGACAGTGGAAAGGTGAGAGGACGGGGGCTGGATGTGAGTGGAAAGGAGGAGCATACTATATCCAGGGTGTGCCCTTTGGTGTGGGTGGGGAAGGTGATGTGCTGGGTGAGATGAAAGCATTCCAGAACGGAGATGAAGTCAGATGTCAGTGGAGCAGTTGGCTGGTCGATGTGGATGTTGAAATCACCGATTAGTAGGAGGCGGTAGGAGACTGAGGATACGATGGTGAGAAGTTCAGAGAGTTCAGAGAGAAAAGACGGATGTGACTTGGGGGGGCGGTAGATAAGAACGGCAGTAGTAGAGTTGGGGAGGGAAAAAGCGAGATATTCAAAGGATGAAATAGATGGGAGGTTGAGGTCCAATTCAGTGATTGATAGGGACCGCTTATGGAAGACAGCGATACCACCTCCTCGCCCAGAGAGGCGGGGTTTGGCGATGTAGCTGTAGTTAGACGGAGTGGCTTGGTTGAGAGAAAAATAGTCCAGAGGCTGTTGCCATGTTTCACAGAGAAGGAGCAGATCCAAATTATTGTCCAATATTAGTTCGAAAATAACTAGTGATTTGTTGGAGAGGGAGCGACAGTTCAGCAGTGCAAGGGAGATGGATGAAGGAGCGGGGGTGGGGGAGCGGAGATTGTTGAAGTTCACAGTACGGAAGGTGGGGGTGACGGGGGGGCGAGAGTTAGTCCAGAAAGAGGGGATGGGTGAGCCATCAGGGAAATGTCGTTTAAAAGATAGTCCGGAGCTACGGTGGATGTAGCGGCGACGGTAACCTTTTGTGAGCTTTTGTCAGAAGTGTCAACAATGCAATAAAGCCCAACTTTTAGGACAAATTTGCGGCACAGTGTAAAGTGAATCTCTAGAAGGTCCAATTCACTATAATGAGGTAGGTAGTATATGCTGAATGATCGATGCAAAGGGTGAATTAGATTCTTTGAGAGGCTCTCATTGCCTGTGATGAACAATGTATATGTTTTATACATACGTTTTATTTTGAAGGATGCTACACAGGAAGTACTGCTTTTACTATTTCTGTTTGACAAATGTTCTTAATAAAATCCAGGTGTTACCAATGTGAAAGATATTGAGCTGCTACATTTACCAGCCAACACAGTGCGAGGGTAAGCTGAAAACTCAGGCCAGACTGGAGCGTCAAGGTCCAAGACTTTGCCAATGACAGCGCCATGGAGTTTGAGCCTCTTACAGATTACCCGGCCATTGCTGCAGATAGACACAAGCCCTTGAAGGTTCTGTCGCTCTTTGACGGTATTACAACAGGATACCTGGGGCTCAAGGACCTTGGCTTCAAGGTGGAACGCTACATTCCGTCAGAGATTTGTGAGGATTCCATCGCGGTGGGTATGATCAAGCACGCTGGCAAGATTGAATACGTCAGCGACGTCTGCACCATCACAAGGAAACACCTCGCTGAATGGGGCCCTTTTGACCTGCTGATTGGAGGAAGTCCTTGCAACGACCTTCATGGTCAATCCCATACGGAAAGGTTTGTTTGATTGCACCGGAAGGTTCTTCCTTGAATTCCACCACATTTTGGAATGAAATGGAAATGTGTATACAAAAAAAATTATTTGAAAAATTCCTGATCATTATCATTTGGCACTTTCTCTTTCAGAATGAACAGAAAAGTTATTAAAGCGCAAGTGGTGGGGATGCGGAGAGACATTCGGGCCAAAGGGTGGAAGTCGGGTGCTTCGAGCTGTGAAATGTATGCTATGAGAATGTAACTGTTGCCCTCTGTGATGGTACGACCTCTTTCAAGATGACTCTTTTCAGTAATCTGTCTAGCCAAGTCACAGAGGGCAACATTTACGTTTTCGCCCATTTCATGGCGGAGGCGGGAAACCCCAACCTGCTCCGGTGTCAGAACAGCAGCAAAATCTACATGGGGGCGGAGGTGGACTGCAGCGATGCCTTAAGGGCTAAGGCACTCAACCTCATTTTCCCCCTGTCGTTGCAAATGTCTCTCAGCGAGGTGATTTAAAAAAAAAACCTCCTGAGCGGCTGGTAAACATTGAGGGACACGTCAAAAATGTAAGTTTACTTCACTTGCACATGCATGTTAAATATCTATTTAGAACTACTAAAAATACAAATGTGTTTTGTTGCATTAAACATTGCAGGATAACACAATCGTATGTCTGTTTGTTCCAACTTAGAAACAGCCAAGCAGAATGGTGTCGGTACGTGGGTCTCGGTTGGTGCCATTGAGCATCGTATACATAAAACAAGTAAGCAACCTGTCGACTTTCTGTTATTGCGCTTCACGCATGCATACTGAAGTAATATTTGATTTTAAACTATTGCAGAACGAAGCCGTCGTAAGAGTGGCGGTGTGGAGGGAGGCGAACTTGACCCAAGGTTGGGGCATTCTACACCTTCACTCACCTTAATGCCGTGACCAATGAATTTTGCCTGTCTCTCAACATGACCCAATATTCAAAACGTATCGGTGAGTAAAGAAAAGGCTGTAAAACGGAAAAGGAATGTCATCACTTAAGTTGTTTTAAATGAATGAGTATAATACAATGAATGGCGGCTTTCCATACAATCTCGTTAAAATTTTACAACTTCACGAGAAAGGCTGTTGAATTGTGACCAGCGCGTCTGCGAACAACCCCCCCTGGTGGGGACAAAACGGTACAGATAATGAAAGGACTGAATGGACACCCTGTGAATTAGTAATTCAATGTGGTGTGACTGTGATGAATTGACCTTTAACTTTATAGACTTATTTGTGACCTTTTGAGTTATATGGTTGTTCTCAGTTTTCACCTCAGCAAACTTAATTGTGTTTTTATTAACTAGGTCTGCGAGTCAACGCTAAAATTGCTGGCGATTGGACTGATGATCAAAGAAGAGGAGGTCAAGTTGGCAGATGGGGAGGGGGAAGAAAAAAAGTATTCAGTTGAGTGTGTGTGTGGAGCAAGACCTTCGCTGAGCCGCCAACTATACCACGTGATGGACTCAAATTAAAACTAGTGTATTCACAGGGTGAAGTGGTTGACATATGTAAATAAACATTTTATTTTGCCAATGCTGTCCATTTGCACATTGATTTCTGCCAGAGTTTGGGGTTGGATGGGGTGCAGTTGCACTTTTCATTGGGAAGAGTTTAAATTTTCGGTTTGAAAGCATAGCTCTTCGTGCCACTTAAACATTTGACTGCATTATTTTGTCAGAAGTATCAACAATGCAATAAAGCCCAACTTTTAGGACAAATTTGCGGCACTGTGTAAAGTGAATCTCTAGAAGGTCCAATTCAGAATAAAGAGGTAGGTAGTATATGCTGAATGATCGATGCAAAGGGTGAATTAGATTCTTTGAGAGGCTCTCATTGCCTGTGATGAACAATGTATATGTAATCATTCAAGGAATGATCTGTATGCATGATGAGGTCCTTCAAATTTACCTAGGGACATAGTTTCAATATTCCCACAGCAATATATGTATGTTTTCACCAGCATAATTCACAGGCTGTTAGGATCCTGAACTCGCTCCCCCGTTCTGCGTAGCGTCCTGTACTTTTACTGTCTGTACTGTCTGTATGCACACTGGCTCTTATTTGTTGTGTTATCTGTTTATTTATTATTTATAATTACTCTTATTATTTATTGTTTGTGCCTTTTTGTTTTTGATGTTTTTTACTTTTGCGCTATGCTTGCTGGCTCCGTTTTGCTCCTCTTATTTATTGTGTTATCTGTTTATTTATTATTTATTCATCACTCTTACTATTGATTGTTTGAATTTTTGCCTTCTTGTTTTTATATTGTGTCGCGTACTTGTATGTCTATCGTGTTATGTGTCTCGTCACCGTGGGATAGAGAAAAACGTAATTTCGGTCTCTTTGTGTGTTGTGACATGTGGAGAGATTGACAATAAAGCTGACTACCGTTTTTTTCCGTGTATAGTGCGCAAAATTTAACTAATTTATTGTCCTAAAATCTGGGGTGCACATTATACATGGGTACAAATTTTTTTTTTAATTTTTAAAAAAAAATTTTTTTTTTTTTTTTTTTTTTTTTTAAGTCCCAATGATCGTCACACACGCAGGGAGGCAATGGGTCCCATTTTTATAGTCTTTGGTATGGTCTTAACTAGGCTGGATGTAATTTTTTTTGTTGGCGTTGATTTCTCCGACTGCCCGTAAACGCACCACCGCGCACGGGAAAGAGGCGGCTCTGTATGGGAGAGACGTTGAAGAGGAATAAAAACACCCTTGGAAACCAAAACTTGCCCCTCGTCGTGACTCGGAGCCGCAACAAATGTTTCGGATTTGTGTAGGGTACATTGTGAGACAGCAAACGAGCAGGTGATCGAGCAAGCCTTGTCTGATACGAGAGCATTGCGGTCGCATGGAGCGTGTTTGAAGTGTCCACTCATCATTACATATCACAACCTCGTCAAATTTTCATTATCTTCACATCCAAAGTATTTTGGCACAACGTACATAACAGGACATTTCAACACAAGATGAGGTGGCCAAGAGGTTAAGGCTGTTGCGTGTTGTTGATGATGTCTGTTGTTGGGTCAGGAAAACTAAGATGTGGAGTAACAGTTAGTTCTTTATTGGTTTCTTTAATGGCGGCCAGTACACATGGCACCATAGCAGATGTAACAGCATCCCCCATCTCCAGGAATGAATGTTTTATACTCTCCGGAAAAGGCAAGAAAGCGTCACCTGACCATTTGGTTTCGATGTGTATTGGAAAGCCCTGTGTGTGTGTAGAGCCACTGCCGTTTTTGTGCGTAACATGTGTAGATGTAGCTAAAGTATACATAGTATAAATGTGTTTTAGAACTCTTTTATTATAATAACAACTTTTTATAACAAGGTACAAGTGTACATACTGTAAATATGTTTTAGAACAATTTTATTATCATAACAATTTTTATAACAAGGTACAATGTTTATAGAACTCTTATTATTATCACAACCTTTTTTTTTATAAAAAGGTACAAGTGTATGTACTGCAATAGTGTTGGCACTCCTGCCGTATTCTGGTGTGACCAACTTTCGTGCCACAATGCCTCAATTTAGAACAGGGGTGTCCAAACTTTTTGCAAGGAGGGCCAGATTTGATCAAGTGAAGGGGCCCGGGGGCCAATAGTTTTTTCGGACATTTTTTAACTACAAAAATGTCATGCAAATACACACTGTTTTAAAACAAATTTCATTGTCACAATTGTCTTTATTTTTCATATGACAAAATAACCAAATATAAGTCACTCAGGCCCTTCCCATGGGCTCACCACCTGTGGGAGGGGCCAAGGGGGTCGGGTGCAGTGCGAGCTGGGCGGCGGCCAAAGGCAGGGACCTTGGCGGTCTGATCCCCGGCTGCAGAAGCTGGCTCTAGGGACATGGAATGTCACCTCTCTGGCTGGAAAGGAGCCCGAGCTGGTGTGCGAGGCAGAAAAGTTCAGACTAGATATAGTCGGACTTGCCTCCACGCACAGTTTGGGTTCCGGTTCAAGCCCTCTCGAGAGGGGCTGGACTCTCTTCCACTCTGGAGTTGCCCACGGTGAGAGGCGTCGAGCAGGTGTGGGTATACTTATTGCCCCCCGGCTGGGCGCCTGCACATTGGGGTTCACCCCGGTGAACGAGAGGGTAGCCTCCCTCTTACCAGCCGTGTTCACTATGCGCTGCAGGGCCTTCAAGTTGTAGTCAGTGCAGCAGCCACCCAAAACAGCAATACAGCTGGAGAGGACGCTCTCAATGGTGCCGCGGTAAAATGTAGTCATAACGGCCGGAGGGGCGCTCGCTCGCCTGAGTTTCCGCAGGAAGTACAGGCGGCGCTGGGCTTTCTTTGTCAGTGATGCGGTGTTGGTGGACCAAGAGACATCCTCACTGATGTGCACCCCCAGGAACTTGGCGCTGCTCACTCTCTCCACCACAGCACCGTCGATGGTCAGCGGCAGGTGTTGGGTGTGACCCTTCCGGAAGTCCACAACAATCTCCTTGGTCTTGTCGACGTTCAGCAGGAGGTTGTTGTCCCTGCACTACGTGGTCAGAAGGGCAACCTCCAGCCTGTATTGAGTCTCGTCTCCCTTGGTGATCAGACCCACCAGAGTCATGTCGTCAGCAAACTTCACTATACGGTTGTCGCTGTAGGTTGCAGTGCAGTCATGCGTCAGGAGGGTGAAGAGCAGCGGACTGAGCACACAGCCTTGGGGGGCCCCCGTGCTCAGCGTGATGCTGGCGGAGATTTTGTCGCCAACACGTACTACCTGTGGCCTCTGACAGAGGAAGTCCAGTAGCCAGTTGCAGAGGTAGGTACTGAGGCCCAGCGTGTCAAGTTTGCTGATGAGGCGTTGTGGCACAATGGTGTTGAAGGCAGAACTGAAGTCCACAAACAGCAATCTCACATACGAGTCCCTTCTCTCCAGGTGGGTGAGGGCCGAGTGGAGGGCAGAGCAGATGGCATCCTCAGAGTTCCGTTTGGCTCGGTACGCAAACTGGAAAGGGTCAATGGTGGGGGGGAGAACGGATCGGATGTGCTCCATGACAAGCCGCTCAAAGCATGATGATGGGCTTAAGTGCCACGGGGCGGTAGTCATTGAAGCAGGACGGAGCGGGTTTCTTCGGCACAGGTACGATGGTGGCAGCTTTGAAACATGACGGGACGATGGCCTGCTGCAGGGAAGTGTTAAAGATGTCTGTGAAGACATCCGTCAGCTCACCAGCGCAGTCCTTCAGCGCACGACCCGGGATGTTGTCAGGGCCCGCCGCCTTGTGGATGTTGATAGCGGCAAGTGCCCTCCTCACGCTGTCGGCGGAGAGGCACAGGGGCAGCTCGTGTGAAGGGGGAGTGGCCTTCAGCGGGCAAGTGCTGTTCTGAGCATCGAAGCGAGCAAAGAAGCGGTTGAGGTCATTGAGCAGACGGACTTGTAATCCGTGATGGTCTGAATGCCCTGCCAAAGGCTCCGTGCGTCCCTGCTGTGCTTGAAGTGGGCGGTAATTTTGCACGAGAACGCCCTCTTTGCATCTTTGATGCCCCGGGACAGGTCAGCCCTCGCAGTCCTCAAGCCAGCCTCATCCCCCGCTCTAAAGGCTTTGTCCCTGGCCCTCAGCAGCCTGAAGACAGCCCCCGTCAGCCATGGCTTCCGATTAGCCCGAGTGACGATGGATTTTGAGTGAGTCACATCATCAATGCACTTCCTGATGTAGAAGGAAACAGAGTCAGTATACTCCTCAATGTCTGTCCGATCGTCGCAAGTGGCAGCCCTCTTAAACATGTCCCAGTCAGTAGAGCCAAAGCAGTCACGCAGTGCATCAGAGGCACCCTCAGGCCACACCCGTACCTGCTTGCGAACTGGCCTGGACGCTCTCACCATTTGTCTGTATGCGGGCAAAAGCATAACAGTGATATGGTCAGAAAGTCCAAGATGGGGGAGGGGGGCGGCTTTTAAAGCTCCTTTATGCGAAGAGTAGACCAGGTCCAGGAAGCTGTCGCCACGCGTAGGAAAATTAACATGCTCGTGAAGCCTCGGAAAACCAGACTTCAGGTTAGCATGATTAAAATCCTCAGCGAAGATGGTGAAACCGTCAGGGTGCGCTGTCTCTTGTTCACTGACAGCCTGGTACAGTTCACTAATAGCCGCGATCCTGTCGCCTTCGATGTTGGAAGGCGGGATGTAAACCGCGACGAGCAGGATCGCGGTAAATTCCCTTGGCAGGTAAAAAGGACGGCACTTAATGATCACGAACTCCGCCAGTGGCGAGCAGTGGTTGCATACCACTACAGAGTCCCGGCACCATTCGTCACGGATGTAGACGCAAATTCTACCTCCACGAGATTTCCCCCCTTGTACAATGGCCTGGTCCAATGGAGGATAGAAATTTTAGCTGTGTGATTGTGGCGAAAACACAGATACGATTGAACATTGTTGCGAAAGGAGACACCCGATCACTTAGCTCCCAGACGGTTAAAATTCCTGGGGCCAGATTTAATAAAGTGAAGGGGCCCGGGGGCCAATAGTTTTGATTTTAGGCCTTGATTTTCAGCGAAGAATTATTGTAATTCCCATTTCTCTTGAAAGCGACGTTCCTCGATGTCAACTGTCCTCGTTTTCTTTGCAGTCGCCATGGGAGGAATGAGCGGCGAGGGGTGGTGCTGCCACCCTTTGGTAAAAGGAGGAATTACAAGTTCAAATTTCATTTTTTTTATATTCAGTTTGACAGTGCAGGCAGTCCAAGGTGAGTCAGGACATGACAATATTATATTTTCAATTACTTTCGTGATAGCCAAGTAAGTCATCAATGAATAAATGCAAGTGAAAATCAACATTAATTTTTGAATTCCGTAATTTTCGGAGTATAAGTCGCTCCGGAGTATAAATCGCACCAGCCTTAAAATGCCCAGAAATGTGAAAAAAACATGTATAAGTCGCATTTTGGGGGGCAATTTATTCGACAAAATCCAACACCAAGAACAGACATGAACGAGCAACAGCAGGCTAAACGATATGCTAACGTGACAAACAAAAACGAGGAGCTGAGAACGGGCCTGACGTAACATTCAGTTATTTAAAAAAAACTATTACATAAATAACACGTTTATAAAACCATCTGTGTCACTCCAATTCATTAAATCCATCGATCGTCCTTTGTCAACAATGCCGTGTGCCGCGCCGCAATTCAAACCTCCTACCCCACCGTCTGTTGTCTTCCAGGTTCGAGCACGCTGGCGTCAGATTGGTTGACTGCAGCTTCTGTCCCGGACCGTGTCCGTTACTGGTTTTTCGTTTTCCCGTTTTCAGTGCACCCGTCTCTTCTTTTATTTTTCTCGTGTTGTCTTCCGTCCACCTTGCATCCCCGCAGCTCCGCTCTCACCTGTCTGTTTCCTCTCCCTCGGACTACCAGCTACGTTAGCCAGCTAGCCAACAGCCAACTAGCCAAAACCACCACCAGACCCTCCTGCTTCCCGACTCGGAGCCTGTGGCGGCCACCGTGGTGCGTTGGGGCCTGCCGTTCGAGCTGGTGCAGTCGAGGTTGACCGGCATCACCACCTGGTCCACTGCTGCTTCCACATGAGGCTGGGATCCTTCGCCGTCGCCGCTACATTTGGACTGGCATTTCCCCGATGGCTCACCCATCTCCTCTTTTTGGACTACCAACCCCCCGTCACCCCCACCTCCCGTACTGGCAACTTCAACAACCTCCGCTCCCGCCCCTCCTGCTCCTCCATCCATTTCCTTCGCACTGCTGACCGATATTGTTAACTATAACCTATTGTCTCTCCTCCCCCCCCTTTTTTATTCCCTGTAAACCGTCTTTGGGTCATTGAAAAAATTATACATTTTTATAATATGAATTATATATATATATAAATTGAATGAATTATTATTATTCCACAGGCCCATACAACGATATATAAACTATATTTTAAATAACTATCACATAAAAAACAATATTATCAAACCATTTGTGTCACTCCAAATCATTAAATCTATCGATCAAATTTCTCGTCTTTTATCGATCGTCCTTTGTCAACAATGCCGTGTGCCGCGCCGCAGTTCAAATTATTCCACAGGCCCATACAACGATATATAAACTATATTTTAAATAACTATCACATAAACAACAATATTATCAAACCATTCGTGTCACTCCAAATCCTTAAATCCATCGATCAAATTTCTCCTCCTTTATGTCATCCTGGTGACAGAGGACATGTCCAGAGGATATGGCACTTTAAAGTGTTAATTACTTTATTTGATTTTTTCTCTCTATTTTTCATGTTTTGAATATGTTCAAGATAAAGATATCAAAGCATGTGAAGTGATCAACTATACTAAAAATAACATGTGAAATGGTCAACTATACCTGTAAGTGAGTGATGCGTTAATGATCAAGCAAAAATTTGTGAAAAAAACATACCGTTTTTCCCGTGTATAGTGCGCAAAATCTAACTAATTTATTGGCCTAAAATCTGGGGTGCGCATTATACATGGGTACAAACATTTTTTAATTGTTTTTTTTTTTATTTTTTTTTTAAAGAAAGTCATGGTACAACAAAACCAACAACAGGACTGACCGACAAAGTCGTGGAACAAAAAGACAGGGTGACATTACCAAAGACAGGAACAGAAACCACATCAAGACAGTAACACATGCAATGATCCGACGGTGAGCGAGGGGCAGGCAGGACATAAATACAAAACACGTTACATCGATTGAGGTGACACAGGAAGAGAGGGGCGACGCGAACAGAAACTATGGCACATAGCAAAACTGGGGACGAGACATGACAAATCTCCCCCGAAATAAAACTTGAAATCACCTTTCTTCTTGTTTGTTGTCAATTGCGCATCGCATTCAGCCATCCTGCCCAACACACTTAGTAAAATTCATAATTGACGACACATCGTTTGATGCGATGGTGCAATCCTTGATGGTGTGTTATTGTCAAATATTGTTTGTTTTTTAATCTCCATCGCGGACCGGACGTCATACGGAGGCCGCCATTACAGATGCGCAGAACGGATGCGCAAGACACGTCAGCTATATAAAGAGCGAGAGTTGTTTTCTTCCTATTAGTTTCAATTCACAGTTTAATTAGCAGTTTCAATCAGCAAATAACAAAATGTGTATTACATGGAATATTTTATTTCACAACACTTTGCCTTGTTCCTTTCGTCTCTGCTGTTCACTTCAAACACGCTCCACACGACCGCAATGCTCTCGTGTCAGACGCTTGCTCGATCACCTGCTCGTTTGCTGTCTGTCACAATGTACCCTACACAAATCCGAAACATTTGTTACGGCTCCGAGTCACGACGAGGGGCAAGTTTTGGTTTCCAAGGGTGTTTTTATTCCTCTTATACGTCTCTCCCATACAGAGCCGCCTTTTTCACGTCCGCACGCCTTTTTCACATGCGCGCACGGGGCGCGGTGGTGCGTTTATGGGCAGTCGGAGAAATCAACGCCAACAAAAAAAATACATCACGCCTATTTAAGACCATACCAAAGACTATAAAAATGGGACCCATTGCCTCCCTGCGTGTGTGACGATCATTGGGACTTAAAAAAATAAAAAAATAAAAAAATCATAAAAATTGGGTGCGTATTATACATGGGTACAGGCTTTTTTCCAGCATCAGCATGCCATTTTTAGGGTGCGTATTATACATGGGGGCGCATTATACACGGAAAAAAACTGTATGCATCGTGAACGACTGCATGCTGTCAGGAATGATTGGAGCCGGGCGACCAAATGCAGCTTGAACCAGGGTTTATTGAAGGGAAAGGGAGTTGGAGGGAGGTAGGTGGGGAAACGAAGACACAGACGAGATAGAGACTCTCGGCCAGCGAACAGATATACAGAAGTCCA
This sequence comes from Syngnathus typhle, assembly GCF_033458585.1. Lineage (NCBI taxonomy): Eukaryota > Metazoa > Chordata > Actinopteri > Syngnathiformes > Syngnathidae > Syngnathus > Syngnathus typhle. The sequence goes on from NC_083745.1 coordinate 12,527,373, forward strand.
GTCGGATATGGAACAGATTCTGACCGTGAGCCTCCAGACAAGACCGAGGTGCAGCTGGACGAGCAGGACAGGAACACGAGGCGCGGCCACAGACGGGAGACAACGGCAGACACCGACACAGAGAAACACACGGTCAGGGTTTAAATACATCAGATAACAAGAGGGAGCAGGTGACAGATATGATGACAACGAAAGGGTGTGGCTTTTGACCTCCGCAGCGGAAGCTCTGCCGAACCCCTGAGACCGACTAACCGAACCCCTCGGGTTCGACCGAACGCAGGTGAAGAACCACTGGTCTAGAGGCGGTTATTTCTGCAAACGGAGGATCTACTAAATATTCATGTCACTATTCGTTTGGTGTCCCCAAATATATGCACCTGCCTACTTTTGTTTAAATAATGATTGCACACTGTCTGCAAATCCTATAAACTTCATTTCACTTTTCAAATATCACGGCTGTCATCCACCGTGAATGGATTCGGACCATCTGATTGGTTCTTTGAACCCTGGCTTGTGTGTATGTAAATTTGTCTTGGTCTAACGGGGTTGCAGCTGCCTCAATGCTATATTATGGCCAATATGCAGTTGCTTGTTTAGAGTCTTTTCCCTAGGATCTTCAGCCAGGACACCCAGGCAGACCATGAAAGACTGTTATTAAAATGTTGGTGGAACTTTCCAATAACTACGCAGATCCAATGATCCCAAAGACTTGAGATGAGACAAAATTGGAAAGACTTTTTTGTTGACAGCACAGCATATGTGAGTTACTTCAACCCAAAAGTTTACATGAAGTACACATAGCTAATGTGGACCACAAAAGGGCATGTGAGCTAGCTAGTGAAGGAATGGGGTTGAAATACAAAAGGTCCTGCCTAGCTACAAAAACAGATATGCTCAAACCTCATTCTTCTTCTTATCGTGGCTACAAGGCAGTTAGTTACAGGCTTGGCTAGATGTGGTTCAGCCACAGCTGAACACATTTCTGTCCCTTCTCGTTAAACTCTGCTAAATCTGATGCTGTGCAGGGATGTTCCAGTAGGGGGCATATGAGGAGGTGTTGCATGGTCTGTGGTTCAGTGCCACAGTCACACTCAGTGTTCCAATCATCCAGATGTCCCCATTTGGCGAGAGTGACTTTTGCACGTCCAACACCAGATCTTAGTCTATTTAGGCATTTCCACGTTGCATAGTTGGTGGCTGCTCCTGGGGCATTGCCTCGCTTGCCTTAAGCTCCATTGTAGTTTCTGGTGGAAGATTGTCAAGTCTTTCTTCCCACCGAGTGACTCTTTCACTGCCTATGCTCGGTGTTCTGAGGGGTGGGACACTTTTCAGAAAACTTTTCCTGGACTTAAGGCGGCTTTTGGCTGGTACATGGCTGAAGAGAGGATGTCTTTGGTCAGTGGACTGTTGTTGCCGCTCTTCCTTGTTTGCTGCTTGTCTACATATCTCTGGTGGGGCTATTCCTGCCAGGATGTAGAGGCGCTCTGTAGGCGTTGGTTTTAGACAGCCAGTGATAAGACGGCAGGTAGCATTTAGGGCGGGGTCCAGCTTCTTGGCATGGGCAGCTCGCTCCCATACTGGGCAAGCCTACTCCGCAGCTGAGTAGCAGAGAGCAAGTGCAGTTGTTTTGAGAGTCCGTGGATTAGCATCCCATGTTAAGGTTTTGTAAAACCGTGTCCGCTATCTGTTTGTCCCCCGTCTGTTTTGTGTTTTCCCATTTTAAGTGTGCCCATTTCTTGTTTTCTTTTATTTTTCTCGCCTTCTCTCCTGCCCACCGCGTATCTCTGGAGCTCTGCTCGCACCTCTCCGATCCCGCTCCCTCTGACTACGAGCTACGCTAGCCAGCTAGCCAACCCACCACCGGACCCTCCTACCTCCCGGCTCTGATCCTGTAGCTGCTTGCTCTTGGCTCGGCAAGCGGCTCCAACCCAACTTGCTGGCCACTTGGCCGGCGTCCTCGAGGGGAGCACCCGCTCGCTGCGAGCTCGCCGGTCGTATTCTCATTCTCAAAAAGCCCACCTTGGACCCACTCCCATCTCCAACCTCTCATTCCTTTCCAAAACCCTTGAACGCATTGTCTCCGCCCAACTCCACACCCATATCCAGTCCAACAACCTCTATGAACCCTTCCAGTCCGGATTCCGCCCACTTCACAGCACTGAAACAGCTCTAGTTAAAGTCACCAACGATCTCCTCATTTCTGCAGACTGGTGCCCTCAACATCCTACTACTACTTGACCTTAGCGCAGCCTTTGACACTGTGAACCATTCCATCCTCCTCCAAAGGCTGCGCCAACTAGGTGTTGAGGGCACTGCACTCGACTGGCTCACCTCCTACCTCACCAACAGAAACCAGTTCATCTCTCTCTCCGGTCACACATCCATCCTCTCCCCAGTTACACAAGGGGTCCCCCAAGGCTCAGTTCTTGGCCCCCTCCTATTCATCTGTTACCTCTTTCCCCTTGGTACTGTCATCCGCAAACTCAATCGGGACTTCCACTGCTACGCTGATGACACCCAGATCTATTTACGTACGACACCAACCCGTAACCCTTCCCTCACCCATTTTGAATCCTGCATCTCTACAATAAAATCATGGCTGACCCACAACTTTCTCAAACTCAACAGTGACAAAACAGAGCAACTCCTCATAGGCACTAAATCCTCCCTTAATAAAACTGGATCCATCACACTCACCATTGACTCCTCAAACATCACTCCTTCCCCTCTGGCATGCAATCTTGGCGTTATTTTTGACCCCACACTGTCCTTTCAACCTCATGTTAGCTCAGTTGTCAAGACCTCCTACTTCCACCTCCGACGCATCGCTAAAATCCGGCACTGCCTTTCTCTCCCTGCCGCTGAATCTCTCATCCACGCCTTCATCTCATCCCGGCTTGACTACTGCAACTCCCTTCTCACTGGAATCACTGCTCACTCACTCCATAGACTTCGACTAGTCCAAAACTCTGCTGCCCGCCTCCTTACCCACACCCGGTCCCGTGAACACATCACTCCTGTTCTCCACTCTCTTCACTGGCTCCCCATGAAGGAGCGTATCATCTTCAAGATACTCCTCCTCACCTTCAAAGCCCTTCACCACCTGGCTCCCACTTACCTATCCGACCTTCTTGTCCCCTACTGCCCCAACCGTCCCCTCCGATCCTCCAATACTTCACGTCCGACAGTCCCAAAATACAAACTCAAATCCTTCGGTGACAGAGCCTTCTCCTGCACATCACCCCGACTCTGGAACTCTCTCCCCCAGTCTGTCTGTGACTCACCCACACTCCCCATATTTAAGTCCCGTCTAAAAACGTACCTCTTCTCCCAAGCTTATGACCTCCCCTACCCATAACTGGTTTCCTCCTCTTAAGTTTATCCGATTGTTTCCTCCGCCCCCCCACCCCCCCCCCCCCCCCTCATGTATGTCTTTGCATTGTTCCCTGTAAGCGTCTTTGGGTTCTTGAAAAGCGCTATACAAATCTAATCAATTATTATTATTATTATTATGTTGTGCCAGTGAGCTTGCGGACAATGTTGTTCCTCGCAGCTACTTTGCACTTACCGTTTTTTTCCATGTATAATGCGCAAAATTTACCGTATTTTCCGCCCTATAAGGCGCACCGGGGTATAAGGCACACCTTCAATGAATGGCTAATTTTAAAACTTCATCCATATATAAGGCGCACCGGCCTATAAGGCGCATAAAATAGAGGCTACAGTAGAGGCTGGGGTTACGTTATGCATTCATTAGAAGGAGCTACGCTACAGGGAATGTCAACAAAACAGGCAGATAGGTCAGTTAAACTTTATTTATAGATTAACAACAGCAGGGTATAACATGTAGTGCAACATTTATATCACATAATGGAGGGGAACTTTTCTTGGATTTAATAAACACGTAAGAAACAGTCTGATACTGTTAAGGTGAATCAAACCTTAGCGCTATTACAATATAGTAACACGAAATAGTGCAAAGCAATAACAATATATAAATAACAACGTTGTTCAAACGTTAACGTCAAACGTCACACAACACAGCACACAAAATAAACGTATAAAGCTCACTTTATAAAGTTATTCCTCATCCGTGAATCCCTCGAATTCTTAAGGTAAATCAAACGTTAGCGCTATCACAATATAGTAACACTCGAAACAGTGCAAAGCAATAACAATATATAAATAACTCAACTTTGTTCAAACGTTAACGTCAAACTTCACACAACACAGCACACAAAATAAACGTGTAAAACTCACTTTATAAAGTTATTCCTCATCCAGGAATCCCTCAAATTGTTAAGGTAAATCAAACGTTAGCGCTATGACAATATAGTAACACTCGAAATAGTGCAACGCAATAACAATATATAAATAACTCAACGTTGTTCAAACGTTAACGTCAAACGTCACACAACACAGCACGCAAAATAAACGTGTAAAGCTCACTTTATAAAGTTATTCCACATCCGTGAATCCCTCGAATTCTTCATCTTCGGTGTCCGAATGAAACAGTGGGGCGATTACGGGATCCAATATGCCCTGCTCCGTCTCGTCGGCGTCGTCACTAATCGAGTCACTGTCGCTGCTGTTGTCTAGCAGTTCAGTGAATATTCCTGCCTTCCTGAAAGCTCGGACCACAGTTGAGACTGATATATCAGCCCAGGCATTTACAATCCACTGGCACATATTGGCGTATGTCGTCCGGCGCTGTCTCCCTGTCTTGGTGAACGTGTGTTCGCCTTCTGTCATCCACTGTTCCCACGCAGTTCGCAGTCTAGCTTTGAATGCCCTGTTGACACCAATATCTAGCGGCTGGAGTTCTTTTGTCAATCCACCCGGAATGACGGCGAGTATCGAATTGGTGTGCTTCACTTGTTTTTTGACACCAACTGTGACGTGGGAGCGCATGGAGTCGTAGACCAATAGGGACGGAGCTGTGTGAAAAAAGCCACCCGGCCTCTTCACGTAAATTTCTTTTAACCATTTGCTCATCTTTTCTTCATCCATCCATCCCTTCGAGTTAGCTTTGATGACGACGCCGGCTGGAAAGTTTTCTTTTGGCAAGGTCTTCCTCTTGAAAATGACCATGGGTGGAAGTTTTATGCCATTAGCCTGGCAAGCGAGAACCACAGTGAAGGAGGACTTCTCATTCCCTGTGGTGCGAACGTTTACCGTGCGTGCTCCCGTTTTATCCACAGTGCGGTTCACAGGAATATCGAAGGTGAGTGGAACCTCGTCCATGTTGGTTATGTGCTCTGGCCGGATGTTTTTTTTCCAGTAATGTTGTTTTTGCAATATGCGCGGAAAGTGGCCAGCTTTTCTTGGTAGTCTTTCGGCAGTTGCTGTGAAACAGTAGTCCGTGCGCGGATGGAGAGATTACGTCTTTTCATGAAACGAAAGCACCAAGAAAGACCGCCTTTAAAATTGTTAATGTTAAGTTCGCTTGCTAGCGCTGTTGCCTTCATTCGAATAGTGATTGTACTGACACTTCTACTTGCTGCTCTCTGTTCAACAACCCACTGTTCGAGTTTGTCCTCCAACGTTAGCCATCTCGCCTTGCACCCTCGGAAACTCAGATTAGTTTTCTTTACTTGGCGCAGGTCGTCTTCTTGCTTCCTCCACTTCCGCACCATTGATTCATTAATGTTAAATTCCCTGGCTGCTACTCTATTCCCATGTTCTACTGCGTGACTGATCGCCTTGAGTTTGAATTCTGCGTCGTAGGCGTGTCTCTTAGTAGGAGCCATTTTGGGGTCTGCACGTAAACAAATGGAATTTGAATCTACCGCGCGCTTCTTCTTCTACCGCGCTTCTTCTTCTACCGCGCGCTTCTTCTTCTACCGCGCGCTTCTTCTTCTACGGGGGAAAATGAAATCGGCCAGCGGCTGCTTACTGTATTGATCCATATAAAAGGCGCACCGGCCTATAAGGCGCACTGTTGACTTTTGATAAAAATTTAGGTTTTTAGGTGCGCCTTATAGGGCGGAAAATACGGTAACTAATTTATTGTCCTAAAATCTGGGGTGCGCATTATACATGGGTACAATTTAAAAATATATATATATATTTTTTTATTTTTTCATTTTAAAGAAAATCATGGTACAACAATTTTTGAAGGAAATCTTGTCACGGATGGAGTGTGGAAAGGAGCAGGGCGACTAAGTGCATCTTGGACCAGGGTTCATTGGAGGAACTCAAAACACAGACTTGGTAAACTAACATAACTCTCTAACAAAACCAACAACAGGACTGACCGACAAAGATGTGGAACAAAAAGAGAGGGTGACATTACCAAAGACAGGAACAGAAACCTGTGTTATTGTCAAATATTGTTTGGTTTTTAATTTCCATCGCGGACTGGACGGAGGCAGTATCACTGCGCATGCGCACTATGGATCCGATGCGCAGAACGGATGGGCAAGACACGTCAACTATTTAATACAATCAGCAAATAACAAAATGCGTATTACAGGTAATATTTTGTCTCACAACACTTTGCCTTGTTCCTTTCGTCTCTGCTGTTCACTTCAAACACGCTCCATACGAACGCAATGCTCTCGTATCAGACGCTTGCTCGATCACCTGCTCGTTTTTTGTCACGATGTACCCTACACAAATCCGAAACATTTGTTGCGGCTCCGAGTCACGACGAGGGGCAAGTTTTTGGTTTCTAAGGGTGTTTTTATTCCTCTTCAACTGCTCTCCCATACAGAGCCGTCTTTTTCACATGTCCGCACGTCACTTTCCTCTCTTTTCATTTTAAACTGATCGCGGTGGTGCCTTTGGCACTCAGCATTAAGGATTGGAATTGGGGGGTTAGATCACCAAATTATTTCCGAGCGCGGCGCCGCTGCTACTCACTGCTCCCCTCTCCCCCAGGGGATGGATCAAAATCACACAGGGATGGGTCAAATGCAGAGGACAAATTTCACCACACCCAGATGCGTGTGTGACGATCATTGGGACTTAAAAAAAAAAAAAAAATTGGGTGCGTATTATACATGGGTACAGGCTTTTTTCCAGCATCAACATGCCATTTTTAGGGTGCGTATTATACATGGGGGCGCATTATACATGGAAAAAAACGGTAGTCTTCTCAATGTGGGTCTTAAAGGAGAGGCATCTATCCAGGGTTACCCCTAGGTAGACTGGGTGCTCACAGTGTTCAACGGGGGTTCTTGACCAGCTGACCTTCAGTTGGCGCTTAGCTTCACGATTGCGCAGGTGGAAGGCACACATCCTTGTCTTAGATGGGTTTGCACGTAAGTGGTTTTCTTCATAGTAGGGTGTTAGCTCTGTCAGAGCATTGGAGAGTCTGTCTTCCACGATTTTGAAATCAGTGGCTTGTGCACCTATGCCAAGATTGTCTGCATATATGAAGTGACATGTGTCTGCACTTTTTGGTTGGTAGTTGATGTAGATGTTGAAGAGAAGTGGTGCAAGCACACTTCCCTGTGGGATGCCATTCTTGAGTCTTCGCCACCTGCTTTTCATTCCTCCAAGTTCAACAAAAAACCGCCTGTTTTCAAGCATGCTTTCAATCAGCTCTGTCAGACGGATGTCTCTTGTGGTCTCCAGGATCTTGCTGAGGAGACGTCTGTGGTTGACTGTATCATAGGCAGCTGAGAGGTCAACAAACACCACACCAGTTACCATCCCTTCCTCATAACCATCTTCGATGTACTGGGTGAGGTTGAGTACTTGGCTAGTTGTCAACTTGCCAGGGCGGAAACATGCTTGTTCAGGGATGAGGTGTTTGTCAACAAAGGAGCCAATTCTGTTGAGGATTAGACGTTCGGAGAGCTTGTAGGTGTGACTCAGAAGTGAGATTGCTCTAAAGTTCTTGGGAGCGGATGGATGGGTCTTTCCCAGGTTTCAGCAGTGCTATAATGTGGGCCTTCTTCCAGATGTTAGGGAGCTTGTGTGTTGTCAGGCACTCATTGTAGAGTTGTAGAAGCCATGTCTTGGCCTGGAAACCGAAATGCTTGATCTGTTCGGTTGCGATGTTATCCAGTCCAATGGCTTTTCCTGGTTTGAGGGTAGTGATTCCCCCTTCCAGCTCTTCCACGGTGAGCTGTCTTGCAAATGCAGGGTCCTCGATGTATTTCTTGTGGTTCAGTTTGATCTTTTTCGCGCTCTTTCCATTTTCAAGCAATTGGTTGGCAACTTGGTTGGCAGTGACTTTTGGGCGCTGAGGAGCTGCTTTAGTGTCACCCCGTAGCTTCTGAATAAGTGTCCATGCTTTCTTGCTGTTTTTTGACATGTCTGTGAACTCAATAAGAGCATTCCAAGTCTTGCTTCACTCTTGGGCATTGCTTTTCATCACCTTCTCACCTTGGGCAGTTGTCTCCTCTGAGAGGGGATCTAATTCAAACACGCTGATATAATTGTCATAGAGTCCTGCACAGTACTTTGAGAGACGTATGCAACTCTACAGCCACGGGGGATAAGTTTCCGAGCAGTTGTCAGCACCAGGTTAGCAAAATGGTCATAATTTGTGCTAACCGGTATTATATTCTTGATCTTCTCTTCCAGCTCATTGGTGAATCCTTCCCAGTCTGCTTTCTTGTAGTTGTAGCGCCTTTTGAAGGGCACGATGGTTGGGACTACAGCCGCGATGGGACGGTGTTGGCTTGATGGAATAGGGTCCAGCACAGTCTTTTTACACAGTCCAGCGATGTTATTTGTGATCATGGTGAGATCTGGATTATAGCCCCGTTTCCAGCGAGCACTAAGGAACGAGTGTGGTAGCTTGGGGTCATGGATAAGACTTAGTTTGTTGGCCTCTATCCATTCTTCAACCGCTTCTCCATCCTTGTTCATTTCAGGGTAGCCACACTGGATACTGTGGCTGTTGAAATCACCAATAATGATCTGTGGTTTATTGTGTATTTTGGGGATTGGCTGGGGGAATATGAAGTCTACAGGTGGTGGTTTATAGACAGATGTGTCAGGCTTGGAGCAGGGAGAGGACTCGAATGCAGAGGTCCAACAAAAGGTGTTCTATCCTCTCAAGCGGAAGACAGCACAAAAAACAAAAGCGCCTCAAGATGACGGACAAAAGGCAAAAACCAAAAGCGCCTCAAAACGAGGGAAAAAGGCTGGAGACAGCAAACAAAAAGGCGCCTCAAAATGAAGGAAATACTATGGCAAAAAAACTAACTAAACAAAAACACAGAGCTCAGGCTCGGCGACCCACAAAACACGACAGCATGACAAGATGTTACTACAGCACTGCTTAGCTTGACAGATAGGACTTCGATATCATGGTCATCTGACATGTCTGTGTCTTCTATAGCTAAACCTGTTTTTACAAATATGGCACTGCCGTACTGCCTGTGAGGTCGTTCAATGGCCAGAACCATTCCTGGTATGTTGGGGTGATTATTTTCACTCCCTCTGTGCGTCTCTTGCAAGCAGAGCACGTCACAGTGTTGTCTGCTGCATAGATTGGCTAAGAGTGTTCGTTTTGCAGAGGAGAACCCTTCGATGTTCACAGATAGGACAGTCAATGCTGGTCGTGAGGAGGTTCCTCGTTTCCAAGGTCGACCTTTGTGTCTAACTCCAGGCAGGTTTTCATTTCTGTAGCTTTGTGGCTTGTAGCTTGCAGTTTTCGGCGTAGCTTGTAGCGTAGCTTGTAGCTGCGTTGTAGCTTGTAACTTTTGCTTGTAGTGGTGAAACGATTAGCAGTATCTAGTCGATCTAGTTGATCTCGTCAATACTCCCGGGGCCGCGACGTGGACGCTCCATTCATGACCCCCAAACCTCATTGAATAAAGTACATAAGCAGACAAGTATATTCACATATTAAATCAATAAAATAAACATTTTACGCATGTAATTATACCTACACACCAAATCAATAAAGAAGACATAACTAGACATTTTTTATAGGGGGTAATGACAAAGGTTTTTATAACTTTATGATCTGCGCATAGTGAACACGGCTGGTAAGATTATTGGTGCTTCACTCCCCTCCTTGAAAGACATTTACATCTCCCATCTCACCCGCAAGGCGACCACGATTGTGAGTGATGTGAGTTTGTTTGAGCTTCTGCCCTCTGGGAAGAGGTATAGGAGCCTGCGCTCCCGCACCACCAGACTCAACAACAGCTTCATACTCCAGGGTGTTAGGATCCTGAACTCGCTTCCCCTTTCTGCGTAGCGTCCTGTACTTTGGCGCTACGCTTACTGTCTGCTGTATGCACACTGGGTCCGTTTTGCTCCTCTTATTTATTGTGTTATCTTCCATCCATCCATTTTCTGTACCGCTTAGTCCCCACTGGGGTCGCGGGCGTGCCGGAGCCTATCCCAGCCGTCATCGGGCAGTAGGCGGGGGACACCCTGAACCGGTTGCCAGCCGATCGCAGGGCACACAGAGACGAACAACCATTTGCACTCGCACTCGCACTCACACCTAGGGACAATTTGGAGTGTTCAATCGGCCTACCAAGCATGTTTTTGGGATGTGGGAGGAAACCGGAGTGCCCGGAGAAAACCCACGCGGGCCCGGGGAGAACATGCAAACTCCACACAGGGAGGGCCGGAGGTGGAATCGAACCCGCACCCTCCTAACTGTGAGGCGGACGTGCTACCCAAGTGCGCCACCGAGCCGCCTATTGTGTTATCTTTTTATTTATTATTTATTCATCATTCTTATTATTTATTGTTTGTGCCTTCTTGTTTTTATATTGTGTCGTTTACTTGTATGTCTATCGTGTAATATGTCTCGTCACCGTGGGATAGAGAAAACGTAATTTCGGTTTCTTTGTGTGTCTTGACATGTGAAGAGATTGACAATAAAGCTGACTTTGACATGTATTTCTGAGCACTTTGAAATAACAAATGTTTTTTGATATATTGCCTGAATAGCTTAAATGACCCTTAAGGAACTGTATATATGCATGCCTGATGATTTTCTAAATCACGGACACTGCCAAAGTCGTCTAAAAATGTTCAGTACTTGATTATATCTTATGTTTTGACTAATGCCAGTTTTCGATTACTACTGAACGCTCTGGACAGAGGGAAATATTTTGCCTAACAAAGAAAAGATATGGTTGGAAGCATGATTAAACTAAGAATATGATGATGTAAGCAAGTACATGGAGTATCAAAATAACAAACAAACATAGTCAGGGAACATTAGTAAATTGATTATCTCACAGCCAAAAGCTCACGTAATTACGTACAAAATGACAAAATTGATAGAATGATGAATGGGCGGTGTACGGCAGTGGATGTATGTGCAGGAATGGTTTACAGGAAGGACACTTGGAGATAAAAAACGGTAGAGGTGCCAGAGGGAGACAGCCAAGAACCCGGCCAAAGATGATCGTCAAGGCTGAAAGACGGAAAGGCCCCCATACACATCGAATCGCCCATAATCAGCACCCAACCCCACGGGACCAGCTCTCACCAAATCAGCACCTACTCCCATGGAGTCAAACTCTCCTGCGAACTTGCCACACCCCTGACTCATCACCCATCAAACTCGGCCCACACTGGCATATGTGACTGAATATAAGCTGAGCAAAGAAAAAACCTTGAACGTTGCCTTTCCTTAATGGAGACTTTCTGCTCTTGAGCATGGTCGCACGAAAGGTCCAGCGCTGTATTGTACTTTCCTGAAAACAGAGCTTTCTTAACAAGAATTGTGATTGAACTCAACCAACCTGTGTCAGTCTAAATTTTGTTTCGGTGTCTTAGCCTTTTCCTAAAACTGAAGAAATAAAACGAGCACACAGTGAGTAAATTGGATAACAGGTGATTGGCTATGGCTTTTGCCGTGAGGCGCGGATGGCCCGCTTCCCAAATTGTGGACCAAAAATCCAACACTATCTTAAAGAAATGTGAATGCCAGAGCCGGAATTGAATCTGCAAGCTCTGCACTGTGAGGCGGATGTGCTAACCAGTTGACCAATGTGCTACCCGATTTGAAGTCATTTAGCTAAATTTCACTGCTTTCTGCTCAGGTTTTAAGGGGTATTGTTCCCTTTATGTTTAATTTAAAGTTATAGAACATGGGTTGAAAATTGGGATATTTGAAAATCGTGTCTTTTAAGATGTGTGGACCAGGGACGTGCGGTCAGAGGTGGCAAGGGAGGCTATGCCTCCCCTGGCATCATGAAAAGGGAAAAAACAAATTCAATTGTTCTTCTTATAGTCATTTTCCTTTTAATTTCAATAGTTTTGTTTAATTTTTAACCAACATCGCTAAATTTCTATAGTTATTGTCAGGTTTATTTCAATGACTGAATAACTATTAAGAGAAGAGCAACAGCAAACAAACCACAAGTGAGACAGAATATTAAGTCTTTTCTCGCGAGGAGAACGATAGAGAGAGGAAACTCGGTTACAATCTCCATCAATTCTGAGTTCTCCCTCCACGTGCTCCTCTATTTAATGTTTTGGTTGCCCTGGTTACAGAGGCGTTGCTACACTAAAGGGAGGGGAGATTGTGTCTGTAGCAACGCTGATTAGCTAAGGAATGTAGTGTGGTGTGAATTAGCACTTCATTGTCGGCCCGTGACCCGCGCAGGGTTTGTCCATCTGTTTTCCAGTTGTTGGCCGAGTCGTCCGCGAGTGTGATCAGATAACTTGAATTGCCGCTTTTCCTGTGGAACAATGCAACTAAACCTTGGCTAGACTTTATCTACTTAGTAAATTAACACTCAATAACAATGAGTGACTTGTCCGAAACCCTTGAACAAGACTTGAGTAAATATGGGATAACTTGTACGCAACCACTTCAAACTGTGTTTACCTCTTACAGGAACAAAAACACACAGATAACATAAGGACAGGAAGGACACATATGGCTGACAGAGATCAAAAGACTTCCCTGTCACTAAAGAGAAAGAACCTAGATGAAAGGAAAGCCATAAACTCATAAATGACAAGGCTTTACTTAAACTATTCCAACATTTCCCTCCTGTTTATCACATATTTGCTCAATATTTACATCACCAAAAACAACCACTTCTCTCGATTTTCGGTTGTCGGATCACAAGTATGAGCACAAATAAGTTTACACCAAAAAAGGACAAATGTTGCGATACTATCATTCGGAAACACACAGATCTGGGAAGAAGTCTGTAAACTCAAGTGCAAAAACTGCATCATCATCACCGTTATCATCAACATGCTGCCGTTCAGACATTAGGCATACCCGGGCCACCTCGTCGTCCATGGGCGAGATTGCTGTAGTGATAAGCCGATTAAACAGAGCACGGAGACATGGAATACAACAACATCCACACAAGGTGAGTATAGCAGTAATTGAGGACACAAGGGCTTTATACTTCCCAAAAGCAGTCATCCACTTGTTGTGCTCTTTCATCCTCGTGTTGAGGGATTGCAAGTTTGCAATCATCTTCGTCAGGCTCCCATCAGGGGCGGTGTCATTCTGGATGAAGGTGCAGCATTGTTCCCTGAACATTGCGCAGATCCTTCCTTTCCCAGACAACAACATAACAAGAGCATTGCGGTTCTGGATTGACATTAGGGAAGGCATGGCTAGCTGTTCGTGCACTGCCTCAAGTCCCGCTTGTGTCCGTTTACCCAATTTCTGCATGTTGCAATGGATGTAATTTATCCTGTCAACGTTCTTGTTCATCGTCCACCAGTAGCAAATGGAGGACTCCCATCCCGCTTCAATTTGGTCAATTAATTCTTATTAATCAGGAACTCCTCTGGGGACTCTAATTGCATCAATTTCAGTCAGATCATCGTCGCCTCTCAAATTTAAAGACATTATGTTTTTGTTTTTTCCAGCTTTTTCCCAGATCTTGGCACGTCGGTACATATACAATTTTGGTTGACTACATTCTCTAAAAGCAATGGTTTCTTTTCTTTTTCTTCCATTCAACGGATATTATATAGAACACTCTGTCGCACATTTCACAATCAGTAAACAAACTATCCACATTCATTTTCGAGATATTGATTCCATTCTTTAACATCTACAGCAGTTGTTGACAAACTATTATTTCTTTACATAACGTTTTTGCCACTGTTAAGGCATTCAGTGTTTATTTTGAAGCCAATTCAATCAATTTTGAGAATGCATCTATTATGACCAGGCATTATAACCCTGTGGATTGCGTTAAGCACGTTAAACAAGCTCTTCAAAAATTTTTTTTTTATAACTGTTTAACTGTTTTGAATATGAATCAAATTCACATGATGTATAAAGCTGACTGAACTGCCCCATTATCCCTCCTCTTGAGCCATGCGACACACAACCATGGCTCAATATTGCTGCCCGCTTGTATAGGTTTTTTGGAGGATAGGTCAGTCTTCTAGTCATTTATAGATGCCATTCTCTACTCTTGCCCCTCTCTTTGTCCACGATTGAATTTCAATCTATGGACTTTGTCGCTGCACACCTTTAAAAATGTTTCAGTAATTCAATCCGCTTCTTGTGTGTATAAAATTTAAAGCGTCTTTTGCACTGCAGCTATGCGGTTCCGTCTGCAAGCTTGTTACCTCTTGACACCTTATCAGTCTCGTGCGTGCCCTGCACACGTGCACATAGCTATTTGTCGTGGCAATTGGACTGCTTCCACAACTAGCTTAGTTGTAGTTTCTTGTAGTTTCTTTTCAATCAGTTTCTCATCGTTTATCACAAGAATCTTAGTAATTTGAACAAAAGTCAAAAAGTATGTTTTATTTTACTCAATTGTACGATTTAGAGAATCCATATGTAGTAAAGCGTTGTATTACTACATATGATTTCATCTTCATTTAATTTTGACACACCTTTCAAAATGCTTCTCAGTGTCCCGGTGCACACATGCTTTGCGTGTGTAACTGGTTGTCTCAACCCGTGTTCCACATCCTAATCTTTCCTCCCCCCAGGTGTCAAACCAATCAAGATAAAGATAAAAACTAACAAAATAACCACCAGTAAATTAATATAATAGACAATTGTTGTTGTTTCTTAACTTTAACTAACTCAATCACTCTCTTATTCCCAAATGTAAAAACTTGTGTAGTCTTGACACAACCAATCGACTATTTCTTCTAAATTTAGCTTTGTAATGTTATTTAATAATTTTGCTTCATCCAATTCCAGAAAGCAAGTTCTTTCCATCTCTCAAATTTGGTTTCATCAGGGATAGGCATTAATGCAGTGTGGACCAGTTCCTGCCCACAAAAAATTGCTTGCCTTTCCTTTCTTCTTATTTTCACAAAATTGCTTTTGTTTTGCGGTGCAGACTACAATCTAGCAAATTCTTTTGTGCACCTACATTAGCCAATTTTAACACATAACACTGACAGCACACAGACAACACAAAAACTTACAGCAGAGACACAGCTCACAAACAATACAAACAAACAACGCTGCGCAAACGTCATCCTCTGTTTTGACGTTTTGGTTTTCTCATCAGTGCCTTTTATCCTTCATGCAAATATTGTCACATCTTCCTTAGGCATCACTCTCTGAGAAAATCACACTGTCCCTGCTTCGCCTGCAGCCACAGCACCCCTCGTGCGAGGGGGGGGGGGGCGCAGCATCAATGTTGATTGGTCACAGGCTGGCCATTTCCTGCAACAACCATGATGCCGGCCCACCGCCCACACGAGCATAGCAAAGGCCCACGCAAACAGCCCCGCCCCGCGACCACGCGCGAGCGCAGGCACGCTTATCAGTTTCACCTTCTCAAAGGGCAGGCCAACTCTGCTGTTGCCCTCCCCTATCATGTTCACCTTCAACATCTTTCAGTCTTCTACACAACATTTGCTGTCTCATTCTCGTCCTATCAAGCCACCATTCTAGTCACTGTCTGCCACACACGTCTTATTTTCTCTACTGCCACACACTGCTCATCTTAGTTTCTCCAACAAACTTAAACACATCATCGTCCACTTCTCAATTTCCCTATTATTGCTCAACAGCCTCCAGAACATTCTCCATTACTGATTTCTTCCATAGAACACACATCTCACTCGCACTCATACACACACCCATTCATGAGGATCCTCCGCGCGCACACGCACACACACACCAGCACAAAAGGATGACGCACAACATATAAGAACACATAGAAGCACTAAGAACATCTTTTTGCTCGTATTACTTGTCTGATTTATTCTCTATTTCACTTTTAGAAACTATGTGTAATTCTTTTCTATTTATTTAGCAAATTTTAACTTCAATGTTTCTTTATCTTACTTTATCCTTTTAACATAAATATCGCTTTATTTAAGCTAATTTTCTCCTTAATTTTGGCAGCCAGGTTCCCACTTCATTACCAGCTCAGTGGCCAAGTGGTAAGAGTGTCCGCCCTGAGACTGGAAGGTTGTGGGTTCAAACCCTGGCCGGGTCATATCAAAGACTGTAAAAATGGGACCCATTACCTCCCTGCTTGGCACTCAGCATTAAGGGTTGGAATTGGGGGTTAGAAGGAGTGGAGCTCTTTACAAGCCCTAGGCTTCGTCTCCCTCCTTGCACAGTTATTGATATAATAATATGTGCTAAACAATAAACTAAAAACTAAACTAAACTAAACTATTACATGGAAACCTGATCTGATTTGATTTTGGCCTAGTCATAGTGTTTCTGTTAATTTGTGCAGTCACGTGCCATGTGACCGTTTTCTCCGCAATTCCAGCATTTTATTGGAGGTTGCACAACTCCTCTTCCTCGGCCTCTAAAGCCTCCTTTAGACATAGCTCGCCCTCTCTGGCCTTTCTGTCCTCTGCCTGCATTTTGGTAAAAAGTGTCACTATCCTGGTCTACCAGAAAAGTGTGTTTTGAAGCTTTCATTTGTTTTCGTTTTTGTTTGTCTATTACTACTTTTTCCGCATGGAGGGCATGATTTATGTATTCCTCCCGCTATGATCTTTAGTTTTGAATTTGTAGCATGTGTTTTCTCTACTTTCTCTAGACTTCTCCCTTCTTCTCTAACTCTGTAAATTTTGTTTTTCTCTTGCCTGCCTACTGTTAGGCCCAGTCTCATCATCTTCCTACCTGCAATACAGTGCTTTCTGAGCTCTCTCTTTCCCTCTCTCTTTCTCTCTCTCTCTTTCTCTCTCTCTTTCTCTCTTCCAAAACACTACATCATCAGATGCCTTCTTTAATTTCTTTAAGATTTATTTATGTTGTTTCGTTTATGGCACCTCTAAGTCCTAATAATTTGGTTGTCCCTCAAATTTATATTTTTTAACCCATTTATCGAAATATTTTTTTTTAATCGGTTGGGATCCTGCCTTTCAATTATTTTCCAATCTTTGCATTTTAGTTCATGTCGGGGTAGGGACTTTCGCTTACTATTTAAGAGGAGCGCTCAAATGAGATCACTCTCAGTCAAACCGTTCACAAGCATATCACGCGCGTTTTTTTTTTTTAAGAACAGAGGAGTCTGCCCCTCCTGCTGCGGAATTTAACTAACATAAAACGTTAGGGGGCTCCACATCCGCCCCTGCAGAATTTAACTGTTTCTAGTTGTACTTGTTGGGTCTAGAATTCTCAAGGTTTTTTTGTTTTGTTTTTTTAATAACAGAGGAGTCCGCCCCTCCTGCTGCAGAATTTAACTAGCTTGAAAGCTAGGGGGCTCCACATCCGCCCCTGCGGAATTTAACTGTTTCTATTTAGTAGAACTAATATTCCTACTCACGGTCTGCTGATTCTCTTCCTTGGAAGATCTCGTCAACCCTCCCGGTGTCCAGCCGGACTGATCGAGACAGTCCCGTCAAAGGGTTTTTGTTTACCTCGGCCGAGGATTGTCACCTGCGTCGAAGAGCCCGCTGGAACCGTTCAAGGCGTGTCGAGATCCCGGACGAGCCCCCAATTTCTGTCAGGTTTATTTCAATGACTGAATAACTATTAAGAGAAGAGCAACAGCAAACAAACCACAAGTGAAACAGAATATTAAGTCTTTTCTCGCGAGGAGAACGATAGAGAGAGGAAACTCGGTTACAATCTCCATCAATTCTGAGTTCTCCCTCCACGTGCTCCTCTATTTAATGTTTTGGTTACCCTGGTTACAGAGGCGTTGCTACACTAAAGGGAGGGGAGATTGTGTCTGTAGCAATGCTGATTAGCTAAGGAATGTAGTGTGGTGTGAATTAGCACTTCATTGTCGGCCCGTGACCCGCGCAGGGTTTGTCCATCTGTTCTCCAGTTGTTGGCCGAGTCGTCCGCGAGTGTGGTCAGATAACTTGAATTGCCGCTTTTCCTGTGGAACAATGCAACTAAACCTTGGCTAGACTTTATCTACTTAGTAAATTAACACTCAATAACAATGAGTGACTTGTCCGAAACCCTTGAACAAGACTTGAGTAAATATGGGATAACTTGTACGCAACCACTTCAAACTGTGTTTACCTCTTACAGGAACAAAAACACACAGATAACATAAGGACAGGAAGGACACATATGGCTGACAGAGATCAAAAGACTTCCCTGTCACTAAAGAGAAAGAACCTAGATGAAAGGAAAGCCATAAACTCATAAATGACAAGGCTTTACTTAAATTATTCCAACAGTTATTTTAAAACCAAAGACGATTTGCTCGGAGGAGCCAACGTCCTGTCTAGCCTCCTCTGAGGATTGGGTAATCACACGAATGCCTATGTTGATATGCTATGCAGTTAGACTGAACTGCTCTCTGTCTTCATGTCGCTGTTTAAGTGTTCAAATACTGTGGCTATATTAATTAATTTCCGTAGTTAAGCTGGTGTACATAATATCTTGTGTTTTTCGTCATCTGTCTGTTACATCGTATTTCTTTAGATGAACAAAACGGCTTTGAAAAGAGATTATTATGAGTTATTTTGAGTTCTACGAGGGCAGTGTGTCTTATTTAAGACCCTAGCTGCCAGTGATCATGCAAATCTGTCCCACTGAGGTGTTTTGAATGCTGTTTTATCTGCAGATTTCTTACCTATTGAGCAAACAATGTTTGCACTTTAATTTCCATGTTGAAACTTGAATTCTTTAATAGAATTGTTTGTATCCTACTGTTTTGGGTTGTTTGCCAAGAGCTTTTTTTTTTTTGCACAAAGTAGTACAACACAAAGTTGTTACAGTACAATATTTTGTAAACCTATCCTCTGTTACGACCATATTTTGAGGCAGTGTATGATCTGATTGGTGGTGATCCCTGATTGGTGCCCCTCATACCCAGCCAGCTCATCAGTGCAGGGGGGAGTGGCTTCATCAGTGATTGGTTTCAGATGTGCCACCAGGTGCACTAATTGAACCTCCTATTTAGAAAGGACTCTGCATTCAGGCTGGCTGTTTGTGTCATGCGAATTGTGTTGCAGAGTCAATCGGTCACCATATTTGTTTGGGTGTGTTTGTGCTGGTGTTCGTATGTAGTACTTTGTGTCAGTATGTAGTACTTTGTGTCAGGGAACACTTTCTTAACACAATAAAGCATTCAAGCCTAATGGTGCCAAAATGAATTTTAAGACCTGAAGCATTTCAGAAAAATGTGTAAAGAAGTTGTGATTCATGTCTTGAGATGTCGTATGCTCATTAGGGACACCTATTTCCAGCAATTGTGTGGAAATCTTCAATAGTAGAAAAAAGAACAGGTTAACGGCGGACGTGCTGCAGCGATTGCTTTTATGGCAGACAGTGGTTCCCTATGCTCATCTAGAATATAAATGCTTCTCTTTGCTCTTACTTCTCCGTAAAGAGCCGCACACGCATTCACACAGGCAACTCAGTTACAGGCCATTCCATTTTAACAATGGCCAATTGACCAGCCTTTTTGTCTGCTTTTGGAAGCCTTTACAATGTCATAAGTTCCTTTAGTCTTAACATTATTGGCAAAATTTCATGACAGTATTGTTCCTTCATTTGAGTTTTTTCTGATGTCATTGATCTTGATAGAAATTTAGAAAAAAATAGATCATAAAAACACGTCACATCCCGAACCCAAACTTGCATATGAGTGGGGAATTCATTTGGATTCTGTCAAAATGTGAATTATGCTGGTGAAAATATACATATATTGCTGTGGGAATATTGAAACTATGTCCTCAGGTAAATTGAATGACCTTATCATGCATATAGATAATTCCTTGAATGATTACATATATACATTGTTTATCACAGGCAATGAGAGCCTCTCAAAGAATCTAATTCACCCTTTGCATCGCTCATTCAGCATATACTACCTACCTCATTATTCTGAATTGGACCTTCCAGAGATTCATTTTACACATTGCCGCAAATTTGTCCTAAAAGTTGGGCTTTATTGCATTGTTGATACTTCTGACAAAATAATGCAGTCAAATATTTAAGTGGCACGAAGAGCTATGCTTTCAAACAAAAAAATTAAACTCTTCCCAATGAAAAGTGCAACTGCACCCCATCCAACCCCAAACTCTGGCAGAAATCAATGTCGGCAAATGGACAGTATTGGCAAAATAAAATGTTTACTTACATATGTCAACCACTTCACCCTGTGAGTACACTAGTTTTAATTTAATTTAAGAAGGTGACGACCTTCACACTAATAATAAAGGACAAGTATAACAATGTCACACTAACAAGAATAACAATAGTGTGAAGGTCTGCACCTTCACACTAACTAGAATTGCAATTTCTGGAGAAATTGCGTGTGAAGGCGAAGGCTAATGTTAAGTTACAAATGTTAAGCGTTAAAAATGATAAGCGGGAAGAATACAAAAAGGGAAAAAAATATTGTGAAATAAATGGGAAAATGTTACAAATACATGTTACAAAAAAGTTACAAATGATAAGCGTTAAAAATGAAATGTTACAATTAGATGTTAAAAAAGTTACAAATGATAAGCGGGAAGGATAAAAAGGGAAATAAATTATTGTGAAATAAATGGGAAAATGTTACAAATACATGTTACAAAAAAGTTACAAATGATAAGCGGGAAGAATAAAAAGGGAAATAAATTATTGTGAAATAAATGGGAAAATGTTACAAATACATGTTACAAAAAAGTCACAAATGCTAAGCGTTAAAAATGATAAGCGGGAAGAATAAAAAGGGAAATAAATTATTGTGAAATAAATGGGAAAATGTTGCAAATACATGTTACAAAAAAGTCACAAATGCTGAGCGTTAAAAATGATAAGCGGAAAGAATAAAAAGGGAAATAAATTATTGTGAAATAAATGGGAAAATGTTACAAATACATGTTACAAAAAAGTTACAAATTATAAGCGTTAAAAATGAAATGTTACAAATACATGTTACAAAAAAGTTACAAATGCTAAGCGTTAAAAATGAAATGTTACAAATGATAAGCGGGAAGAATAAAAAGGGAAATAAATTATTGTGAAATAAATGGGAAAATGTTACAAGTACATGTTACAAAAGTCACAAATGCTAAGCGTTAAAAATGATAAGCGGGACGAATAAAAAGGGAAATAAATAATTGTGAAATAAATAGGACAATGTTACAAATACATGTTACAAAAAAGTTACAAATGATAAGCGTTAAAAATGAAATGTTACGAATACATGTTACAAAAAAGTTACAAATGCTAAGCGTTAAAAATGATAAGCGGGAAGAATAAAAAGGGAAATAAATTATTGTGAAATAAATGGGAAAATGTTACAAAAAAGTTACAAATGATAAGCGTTAAAAATGAAATGTTACAAAAAAGTTACAAATGATAAGCGTTAAAAATTGATAAGCGTCAGAAATAAAGGAAATAAATGACATGAATTTGTCTCATGAAGAACCCATGCGGGTTTTGATACACGGCTCGTGTGCTGAAACGCTTGTGCTCCCGACCGACTGAGCTAATCATGTTCCTTCCTTCAAGGTGGTTGAATTTGGTTAATGTAATGAATGTGTTTGTTGAATGCGAATGCGTAAGCAAAGTGGTGGAAATTGCTTAATGTAACGAATGTTGAATGCAAATGACAAAAGTTACAAATGATAAGTGGGAAGAATAAAGCGTAAAATCATTTACGACGCCCAATGTGGGAATCAAACCCACTACAGGAAACTGGCTCGGGTTACACCTGCACCACATCGAACCCCTAACTGTGACAGAAAACAATGTAGGCAAATGGACAGCATTGGTAAAATAACATTTTATTTGCAAATTTCCACCACTTCACCCTCCGAATAAATGAGTTTCAATTGGAGTCCATCTTCTGGTAATTTTGGTGGCTCAACAAAAGTCTTGGTCCATACACTCAAGGCAATTGTGGTTTCGACCCCCTCCCCATCCACCAACTTGACCTCCTCCTCCTCAGTCATTAGCCCAATAGCCACCAAGCTTACAGTTGTATTGTAGCCCTAGGGAATAAAAACAAAATTAGGTTTACTCAGGTGAAAACTGAGAACAATTATATAACTCAAAAGTCACAAATAATTCCATAAAGTTAAAGGTCAATTCATCAGTCACATCACATGCAATTACTAATTCATAAAAGTTTCAATTGGAGTCCATCTTCTGGTAATTTTGGTGGCTCAACAAAAGTCTTGGTCCATACACTCAAGTCAATTGTGGTTTCGACCCCCTCCCCATCCACCAACTTGACCTCCTCCTCCTCAATCATTAGCCCAATAGCCACCAAGCTTACAGTTGTATTGTAGCCCTAGGGAATAAAAACAAAATTGGGTTTACTCAATTACTAATTCATAAAAGTTTCAATTGGAGTCCATCTTCTGGTAATTTTGGTGGCTCAACAAAAGTCTTGGTCGATACACTCAAGGCAATTGTGGTTTCGACCACCTCCCCATCCACCAACTTGACCTCCTCCTCCTCAATCATTAGCCCAATAGCCACCAAGCTTACAGTTGTATTGTAGCCCTAGGGAATAAAAACACAATTAGGTTTACTCAGGTGAAAATTGAGAACAATTATATAACTCAAAGGTCACAAATAATTCCATAAAGTTAAAGGTCAATTCATCACAGTCACATCACATGTAATTACTAATTCATAAAATCCTTCCATTAT
Source organism: Syngnathus typhle (assembly GCF_033458585.1). NCBI lineage: Eukaryota > Metazoa > Chordata > Actinopteri > Syngnathiformes > Syngnathidae > Syngnathus > Syngnathus typhle. Next base: position 12,550,294 of record NC_083745.1, read on the forward strand.
CTGTACCGTTTTGTCCCCACCAGGGGGGGTTGTTTGTAGACACGCTGGTCACAATTCAACAGCCTTTGTTGTAAAGTTGTAAAATTTGAACGAGATTGTATGGAAAGCCGGCATTTGTAGTATTCTACGCGTTCATTCAAAACAACCTAAACTGATGACATTCCTTTTCCGTTTTACAGCCTTTTCTTTACTCACCGATATCTTTGAATACTGGGTCGTATTGAAGGACAAGCCGAAATCATTTGTCACGGCACTAAGGTGCGAGAACGTGTAGAAGGCCCCAACCTTGATCGGGGTCAAGGTCGCCTCCCTCCACACGGCCACTCTTAGGACCGCTTCGTTCTGCAATAGTTTAAAACCAAATATTACTTCAGTATGCATGCGTGAAGTGCAATAACAGTAAAGCGACAGGTTACTTGTTTTAGGAACACGATGCTCACTGGCACCAACCGAGCCCCGCGCACAGACACTATTCTGCTTGGCTGTTTCTAATTTGGAACAAACAGACATACCATTGCGTTATCCTGCAATGTTTAATGCAAGAAAACAAATGTTTGTATTTTTAGTAGTTCTAAATAGAAATTTAACATGCATGTGCGCGTGAATTAAACCTGTCCCTCAACGTTAACCAGCCCCTCAGGAGGGTTTCTGATCACCTCGCTGAGGGACATTGGCAACGACGGGGGGGGCACAATGAGGTGGAGTGCCTCAGCCCTCAAGGCATCGCTGCACTGCACCACCGCCCCCACGTATATTCTGCTGCTCTTTTGACATAGCAGCATGTTGGGATTTTATTGCCTCCGCCATGAAATGGGCGAAAACGTAACTGTTGCCCTCCGTGACTCGGCTAGCCAGATGACTGAAAAGAGTCATCTTTAAAGGGGTCTTACCATCACAGAGGGCAACAGTTACGTTTTCATAATGCCCATCCATTTCACAGGTCGACTTCCACGCTCTGGCCCGAATGTCGCGCCTCAGCGACACTCAGCAGATGATATATATATATATATATATATATATATATATATATATATATATATATATATATATATATAGGACCACCACACTAGCTTATATATATATATATATATATATATATATATATATATATATATATATATATATATATATATATATATATATATATATATATATATATATATATATATATATATATATATATATATATATATATATATATATATATATATATATATATAATACTGCTAGTGATTTTGAAATGTTTGATTTGATATACATTATACGTGGTTTCCAACTTAATTTATTATCTATAAGCACTCCAAGAAATTTTACTTCATTTACTCTTTCTATTTCTATATTTTTTATTGTAAGAATTTTGTCTGTTGGTCGGACGGTTTCCAAATATAATACTTTTTTTGCTTAAATTTAGTGTTAGTTTCTGTGTCAAACCAACTCTGTAATTTTTCCATTTCAATACCCACAGTATCCAATAGTTGATCCAGGTCCTCCCCACTGCAAAGCAGGTTTGTGTCATCTGCAAAAAGTACAGCCTTGAGTAACCTGGAGACCTTGCATATATCATTGACATACAAAATAAATAACAAGGGGTCTAATATCGAGCCCTGAGAAACACCACACTTTACCTGTTTTAGTTTTGATTTACAGTCCATAAATTGCACATATTGAGTCCTGTTTGATAAATAACTGTTTAACCAAGTGAGTGACATACCTTGTATCCCATATCTTTCAAGTTTTGTTAACAGTATTTAATAATTTACAGTATCAAAAGCTTTCTTAAGCTCCAAGAAAACGCCTACAACATAGTCTATTTTCAATAGCTGTTGTTATTTAAGCTACAAAATCTAACAAAGCTAGTGTGGTGGTCCTATTTTTCCGAAATCCATACTGTTGGTCACACAGAATATTTTGTTTTGTAATAAAATCATCAAGCCTTTTATAAAATATTTTTTCTAATATTTTAGAGAATTGTGGGAGTAGAGATATTGGCCTATAATTTGTACCCAGCTTTATATATCGGGTTAATTTTAGCAGTTTTTCATTTCACTTGGAAAAACACCATTTGTCACAGATTGGTTGCAGATATGTGTAAGGGGTTTCACTACACATTCAATGATACTTTTAACAAGTGACATCTATCCCGTTACAGTCGGTTGACTTTTTACCTTAATTCTCTAACAATTTCTATTATTTCCTTCTCATTCGTTCCCATTAGAACCATACGTTCGGCTATGGGTACATCCTTAAGTAGGTCACTTGCACTCCCTTTTTTTGCTACTTCCTCTGCCAAAGTAGGCCCAATACCAACATAGTAATCATTGAACTCCTCTGCAATCCTAGTAAGCTCATTCATAGTTATGTAGTAAGAAGGATATCCTGGCTTTCCAGTTCTGTTTTTAATAACCTCATTTAACACTTTCCATTATATTATTGTATTACTCCTTGTTTTCCTCCAGTATCTTGCTATAGTAGTCCCTTTTACTGATTCTCATTATTTTAATCAATTTGATTTTATAGATCTTATATTTTAATTCAGCTTCCTTTGTTCTTATCTTTAATAAATCTTTGTATAATAAGTTTTTCTTCTTGCAAGCACTTAAGATTCCCTTTGTCAGCCATGGTTTTTCCACTGAATTTAGTTTAACTGCTTTCTTTACAAGAGGACAATTTTTGTCATAAAGTTCGGATATAATGGCCATGAATGTGTTGTAGGCTTCATTTACATCACCCACATACCTTTTACCAGTCAAAAAGTCAGTTAAAAGGTCATTTTTGAATGAGTTAAATGAATTACCAGAGTTCATTCTACACATTTTAAAAGTTATAGCATCCTTTTTTTTCTTTGTACAGTCCTGGATCACTGCAAACACTGGCAGGTGGTCGCTTGAATAATTTATCAGTATAATAATTTATTATTATTATTATAAATTTGAAGTTGGAGGGGAGTTGGAGTGCACTATTTATTTTATTTCTTTTATTAGCATTACTTAACTCATACACTTCATACACTTTACGACACTTTACCACTACATTTTTATCCTCTTTTTGTAAATATTCATAGCTTATATTTTTAGTTTTACTACAATTGTTGTTATTTTTCCATATTTTTCTTTTATATTGTATTCTATTTTTTTTGTGCCGGAGGACTACGGTCCAGAAGTCTCTTTTTTGCACCTTTTCCCCCTACTTGTACCTTCCTGTAAATCGGGCTGTTGTTACATGCAGTTTCTCACACGTGAGATTAATAAAGTTCCTCTTATCTTATCTTAGATACCTGAGAAACCACTTACCTCTGTCTTCAGGTTTGCTGTAACAAGGGCAGCTTGGCGTCTCCACTCGCTTTTATGCGTGGTGGAGTAAAAAAAAAAGCTGTTTGGGCATAGCGTCACAACTTTATTGGTTACACAGATGGGTAAATAGATCTTTATTGTCATTGTCACATGTACAACAAAATTAAAAATGCCAAACGATCAGTGCATCTGCTAAAATAGGTTAAAATATAAAAAGCTAAAAGTTTATATGAACTAGAAACAACACAAAAGCTCCAGCTCAGTGGCCTAGTGGTAGTGTCCACCCTGAAACTGGAAAGTTGTGAGATCAAAACCCAGCCAGGTCATACCAAACACGAATAAAATGGGACCCATTGCCGTAAACAATCACAGCAATGTGAATAAAATCCAAAAGTAGGAAACAAAGTCAATTCACTTTTTTCCGACTCCACAATAAACCATCAAGACATCAAATGTTTTACTGATTCAATACACATAAACATAATTTTTTATTTATTTAATCAAACTATATTAGTGCTGTGTTGCTGCGGTATTACTGCCGCGTCACAGGCAATGTTTGGAAAGAAATGTTAAGGTACGGTATTAAAACTTTAAAAAAGCTTTCTGTGTCCAGTCTTATACTCAGGAGCGACTTATGTTAAATTACATAGGATGAGTTATTGTTTTGTGAAATATATTATTGTTATTTGATATATAGTTTATATATTGTTATATGGGCCTGTGGAATAATTTGAACTGCAACTGACGCAGAGTCCAATGTCAGAGGCACGCCGCACACGCAGCGTACTTTACATAAAGGACGACGAATTTGATCGGATTCAATGATTTGAAGTGACACAGATGGTTTGATAAACGTAGTATTTATGTTATAGTTATTTGAATACCTGTTAATGTTACATCAGGCCCGTTCTCAGCTCCTCGTTTGTACAAACCGGATTCGGTTGAAGTTGAGAAATTGTGTCAAATGTAAATAAAACGAAAATACAATGATTTAAAATGCACATAGGCGCCACGGCCGGAAACCAAGACTGAATGACCGTGCCCTTCGATCTCTCAGACTGCACTGCCTTAAAAACCGACATGAGTGCGTAAAGGATATCACCAAATAAGCTCAGGAAAACTTAAGAAAACCACTGTTAATAAATGCAGTTCATCTCTACATCAGTAAGTGCGGGTTAAAACTCTACCATGGAAAGCAAAAGGCGGTTATGCACAACATCCAGAAAGGCCGCCGGGTTCTCTGGGCCCGAGCTCATCTAAAATGGACTGATGAACAATGAAAAAGTGTTTTGTGGTCTGAGTCCACTTTTCAAATTGTTTTTGGAAACACTGGACGTTGTGTGCTCTGGACCAAAGAGGACGCGGACCATCCGGACTGTTATCAACGCAAAGTTCAAAAGCCAACATCTGTGATGGTGTGGGGGTGCATTAGTTCCCATGGCATAGGTGACTTACATTTCTGTGAAGGCAACATAAATGCTGAAAAGTACATACAGATTTTGGAGCAACATATGCTGCCGTCCAAGCGACATCTTTCTTCATGGATGCCGCTGCTTATTTCAGAAAGATAATGCGAAGCCGCAATCTGCACGTGTTACAACAGCGTGGTTTCGAAGTAAAAGAGTCCAGGTTCTCCCCTGGCCCGCTTGCAGTCCAGACCTGTCTCCCATTGAAAATGTGAAGCGTAAGATACGACAGGGAAGACCCCAGACTGTTGAACAACTGAAGCGGTTCATCAAACAAGAATGGGAAATAGTTCCACATGAGACGCTAAAAGAATTAGTCTCCTCGCTTCCAAAACGTTTGAGTGTTATTAAAAGGAAAGGTGGTATAACGAAGTGGTAAACATGCCTTTTCCCAACTTCTACTGCATGTGTTGCAGCCATGAAATCATAAGTTAATTATTTGAAAAATGAAATAAAGTTTGAGTTTGAGGATTAAATATGTTCTTTGTAGTGTATTGTTGATATGTGGGAGGACACCAACATACAGTGGCAAGCATTTGGTTTTCCGCCAAGAACTCTTGCGCTCGTGCATGGAAGTACTGTATTTTCTGTACTAAAAGCCGCTACTTTTTGCACAAGCTTTGAACCCTGCATTTTCTAGTCCAGTGCAGCTTACCAAAGAATTTTTCATGACCTTAAGGATTTTGTATGATTTGTGCATATATATGGCAATTAAACATTAAAACACCTTGAGCTTATTGTCACGTGCTGCTAATATATAAACAAAACCATACTTTCACCTAATTTTATCTGGCGTGGCTTTTATTCGGCTGCGGTCTTTAGTCCAGAAACGGTATTCATGCATCTGTGGCCTTACGGACTTGGCTGGTGTGATTCACGTTCGAATTACTCCTTGAGTGGCGCTATCAGGTGGCGAATGACGGCGATGCTCCAGGAATGCCCCAGGACCCTCTGGCGCTGCAAGTGGCCCGTATTGTTCACATCTGTGTAATGTTTGGGGAAGCCAAAAATCTGCTCCATTTCACTACACCACAGTTACCGCTCATGATGACCGGAAGTCTCAATTTCCCTTGAATCATGGAGTTTGTCTTTGTTATGATGGTTCGCACCTTGTCCAGCTTTGCCACACGGCCAACTTCCAAACAATCCTGAAGATTCACTTTTTGATCCAAGGATGCGCCCACCGACCTATTCTTGCCTGGAAGGTTTCCCCAGAAGTAGCGAGCTCGATGTGCGGGGCTGATAGTCACAAACAGGATTGCACTTCAGGAATCTGCAGATGTCCGTATGGTCTTTGCTCGACATGAACACCACATTTTCAAATAGCCAGAAGAAAGGCTGGTCGTCACCCTCCGACTTCAGCAGCGTCAAACTGTGGTAGAATTCAAGGAAGAGCCTTCCGGTGCCATCAAACAATTCTTTCCGCTCACAAATCTCTGACGCAATGTAGCGTTCCACCTTGATGCCAAGGTCCTTGAGCGCCAGGTATGCTGTTGCAATACCGTCACAGAGCGGCAGAACCTTCAAGGGCTTGTGTCTATCTGCAGCGATGGCCGGGTAATCTGTATGAAGCTCAAACTCCATGGCGCTGTTGTTGGCAAAGTCTTGGACCTTGACGCTCCAGTCTGGCCTGAATTTGAGCTTTGCCTCGCACTGTGTTGGCTGGCAAATGTAGCAGCTCCACGGATCAATATCTTTGCGCTCACAAAAGGTTACCTCTCCCACTAGGATCTCCACGCACTCCTTGCAGAAACATGACCTCTGACCCGCCACAGCACACGGTGCAATACGACTGGTAGCCATCTTCATTGTAGCGATGCAGTGTTTCTGTGAAGTCTTTCTTGCATTTGAAACAATGACCACCTTCAAAGAATGGGTGCTGCAACAACCAACCACATCAGGCCAAACAACAATCTTCGATTTTTGTGCCTTTGTCTCGAAGCCTTTCAATTAAAGTGTCTTTTGTGTAAGTGTAGTTGCAGGAGCTTGCTCGACTCTTAAAAGCATGTTTCCTTTTCACAGGCGGCTGGTAGTCCGTGTTAGCAGAGTTATTTAAATAAAATGAGTCGTACTGTGGAGACAGCGTAAACGACGACTCACTTTGGTTTGCCAGTGCCCAATTAACACATTGGTAACACCTGGATTTTATTAAGAACATTTGTCAAACAGAAATAGTAAAAGCAGTACTTCCTGTGTAGCATCCTTCAAAATAAAACTCTGAATATACAGAGCACATATACTACTAACACCCCCACTTGCTCTTAGTATATTGGTAAATACATGCAAACTAGAAATGCAATGATTTTTCTCAAGGTAATGCATACACATTTCATAAACATGTAAATACCACCAAATTCATCATATGATAGAATCACATTCCATAAACAAATTTGTACTCTCCAAACATAAATGCCACAAAATTCATTAACTTAGACTTTGTTGGAGGTTTTATCATGAGATCAACCACCATATATTCTGTTGGACAGTAGTCCAGCATTACTTTGCCATCGTTAACAGTTGATCTTACAAGGTGGTACTTTGTCAACATGTTTACATTGTTGTCTTTGTACAGCATTTTTAGCTAAGGCTATGGCTCCTTGATTCTCTTCATAAACCTTTGGCTGCTTGTAATGATACCCATCAACACCATCTAACAGTTGTACTAAATACAGACATTCTTGTACAGTTGAAGCCAAGGCCATGTATTCAGCTTCACACGTTGAAAGAGCTACTGTTGCTTGTCTTTTGGTTTTCCATGAAATTAAGGGACCAAATTGGCTCAAGCTAACACAATAACCTGACGTACTATGTCTGTCAGTATCATGTACAGCCCAGTTTGCATTACTGAATGCTTCCAACCCAAGTGGTTCACCATCACTCTTTTTGTAACACAACATCTTTTCCTTTTTGCCCTCAGTACATGTTTTATTGTAGCCCATTGTTCTATAGTTGGTTTGGAAAGGTATTAGGAAGGTTTGCTCACGACAAAGCTTAGATCTGGTCTGGTACATGTTGATAAATAGATTAAGCTGCCAACAGCCTCTATTTTTCTTCAGATCACTCAGGGTTCCTGTGTTTTCAGAATAGTTAAGCTTAGGTTCACATGGTGTTGCTCATGGTTTACAATCTTGCATATCAAATCTGTCAAGTATTTTGTCAACATATCTTTTCTGTGACATTGTTATACAGTGATCAGTTTGATGAAAATCAATACCCAGAAAGTTGTTCAGTTTACCCAAGTCTTTCATTTTGAATTTAGCTGTGAGCATTTCTTTTACATTCTTCATCACATTGTCATCACTGGCAACAATAATCAGGTCATCGACCCATATAACAATGACCACTTTTTGATTTTCTGTTTCTTTAGTGTACACACAATGATCAGTGAGTGATTTTCCCAGTTTACACACCAACATTTCACCTTTGTCAGATGTGACTTCATAACCTTCTGCTTGTCATATAAATCTCAAAATCAATTGGAGCATGAAGGTAAGCGGTTTTGACATCCATCTAATGTAAAATCAGGTTTTCTTGTGCCGCTTTTTGCATTAACACTCGTACACTTGTCAGATTGGCGGTGAGTGGGAAAAGTCTCATAATAATCTACACCCTGCTTTTGACTGTATCCTTTGTTTACATAACGTGCCTTAAATTTGCTGGACCCATCTGCATAGGTTTTAAGAGCGTAAACCCATCTACCCCTCACTGCTTTCTTACCCTCTGGCAATGTAGTCAAGGTAAATGTGTTGTTGTCATTACGTGATTCCATTTCTTCACTCATGGCACGAGACCATTCTTTTAAATAAGGTGACATTACAGCTTCACTAAATGAGAAAGGTACATTAGACACCAATTGGTAGCAGTAATCTACTGTCAACATGCCTCAGTTACACGATCACTAAAGTAGTCTGAACTCTAGACAGAGTTCTCAAACTCCAGTCCTCGGGGCAGGGCTCGAAACTAACGATTGCCCGATTGCCCGGGGCAAGTAGCGATGGCAGACGGGCAAGTAGAATTTTTTCCTCACTTGCCCGAACTTGCCCTGCCATAATACCATGTTTTCAAGCTGTAAAAAGACGATTTTGTGCATAATCTGCCGCTTCTGGTCCGACATTTTGTTTTCTAGGGAGCGGTTAGTTTCTCGTGTAAGTCTGCAATACATTGATAACGGCAAAGCGCTTCGTAATTAAATGCATGCTCCCTTACCCGTCCCTGGCTCTTCTGCGCCTGCGCACCAGCAGAGCTTGTTTCCGGTTGGCGGATACAAAGGCATATGAAGGCAAAACTTATAGTGTTGTCTTTTTTATTGCAAAAATGTGTCGGGCAAGTAAAAATCCACTCCAAAAAAATTCGGGCAAGTAAAATTTTGTTTCGGGCAAGTAAAATTTTCTCTAACTTGCCCGAGGGCAACTTGGGCAAAAAATAAGCTTCGAGCCCTGCGGGGGCCGCATTTCTACATGTTTTCCAAGTTTCCTTCGTTAAACACACCTGATTCAATTATCGGGCTCCTGCAGGACGTGAGGATGAACTGATCATTTGAATCAGGTATGTTTAACAAGGGAAACTTGGAAAACATGTAGGAATGCGGCCCCCGAGGACTGGTGTTTGAGACCCCTGCTCTAGAAGGCTAACGTCTAAACTCCTGTGTGACTGGTTTTGCCTGGTTTTCCTGTGGCTCAACTACGTATAGGAACCGGCTTCTGTTCCTGTGTTTGTCTCCATCCTGTTGGGCGAGTTTCTCTTGTCCTATCCAGGGCTGTGGACTCGGTCGGATTTTTGCACCGAGTCCGGCCTCTTGACCACGAGTCCGGTTGTCCATTTTTTCTGTTACCGTTTTTTTCCGTGTATAGTGCGCCCCCATGTATAATACGCACCCTAAAAATGGCATGCTGATGCTGGAAAAAAGCCTGTACCCATGTATAATACGCACCCAATTTTTCTGAATTTTTAAATTTTTAAATTTTTTTTTTTTAAGTCCCAATGATCGTCACACACGCAGGGAGGCAATGGGTCCCATTTCTATAGTCTTTGGTATGGTCTTAACTAGGCTAGATGTAATTTTTTTTGTTGGCGTTGATTTCTCCGACTGCCCGTAAACGCACCACCGCGCTCCGTGCGCGCACGGGAAAGAGGCGGCTCTGTATGGGAGAGACGTTGAAGAGGAATAAAGACACCCTTGGAAACCAAAACTTGCCCCTCGTCGTGAGTCGGAGCCGCAACAAATGTTTCGGATTTGTGTAGGGTACATTGTGACAGACAGCAAACGAGCAGGTGATCGAGCAAGCGTCTGATACGAGAGCATTGCGGTCGCATGGAGCGTGTTTGAAGTGAACAGCAGAGAAGAAAGGAACAAGGCAAAGTGTTGTGAAATAAAATGGACGGAACAGCTGCGCAAGACGTCAGCTATATAAAGAGCGAGAGTTGTTTTCTTCCTATTAGTTTAGTATATATTCACAGTTTAATTAGCAGTTTCAATCAGCAAATAACAAAATGCGTATTACATGGAATATTTTATTTCACAACACTTTGCCTTGTTCCTTTGGTCTCTGCTGTTCATCCTAAAACACAAAGGCGCTCTTTAAGCAATGCGACAGTGAGCGCCCGGCGCGCTGCGGTTGCGCGACCGCACCAAATTAAGCTCCCTGCGCAGTGCGCACTGAGGTCCACTTAAATTTTACAAAGTTCATCAGGACTTTAAAAATATCTTCTAGATTTCAGCGACGGCTCTGTCACAATAATGCGACCAGCGTGGTGCAGTTGCGCGGTCGGCGGCGCGCTACGGTTGAGCGTTCTCTCTCGCGCTCTCTCTCTCGCTCTCTCTCGCGCACATGCGCACACACGCAAACAGGAAATCATACGGAGGCCGCCATTACAGATGCGCAGAACGGATGCGCAAGACACGTCAGCTATATAAAGAGCGAGAGTTCAGTTCTCTACCTAAATCCGTATTTCAGGTAATATTTTATTTCACAACACTTTGCCTTGTTCCTTTCGTCTCTGCTGTTCACTTCAAACACGCTCCATACGAGCGCAATGCTCTCGTATCAGACAAGGCTTGCTCCATCACCTGCTCGTTTGCTGTCTGTCACAATGTACCCTACACAAATCCGAAACATTTGTTGCGGCTCCGAGTCACGACGAGGGGCAAGTTTTGGTTTCCAAGGGTGTTTTTATTCCTTTTCAACGTCTCGGTGGTGCGTTTACGGGCAGTCGGAGAAATCAATGCCAACAAAAAAAATTACATCCAGCCTAGTTAAGACCATACCAAAGACTATAAAAATGGGACCCATTGCCTCCCTGCGTGTGTGACGATAATTGGGACTTAAAAAAAAAAAAAACTAAATAAAAAATTAAATTAAAAAAAAAAAAATTAAAAATTTTTTGTACCCATGTATAATGCGCACCCCAGATTTTAGGACAATAAATTAGTTAAATTTTGCGCACTATACACGGAAAAAAACGGTAATTCATGTGACTGGTTAGTCTTTATTCAAGGCTAATTTAGATCAGAATCTAAATAATTACAACAGTTTTGTGATGGCTTTGTCTTTATTAGACATATAAACGAATACAATAAACAGATACTTTCACGTTTTAATCATTAATTACACAATTATAGCTCAGACATGTATCTAAACACAAATAATTATTGACGACCCCACAACTATCGAAACACATCAATGATATAAGCTGGGTGACATGTTTCGTCCTTGACATTGGTACATAATGTAAGCATTAGCCTAAGTGCAACTCAACGTGGCCGCATTGATTGTAACTTACGCTCCGTTTTCCCCCCAGATCTAGAGGCAAAACAATTGTTCTCTCGCTGCTCCCGGGTTCTTCCATCTTGGCTGTTCTTCATAACAAGCAAGCAGGGCTGGGGACAGTATTCCTATGCGCATTCTCAGCAGCATGATGAAAACAAAATTGAACGTATTTTTTTTATGGTCGGACTTGGTCAAAATCAGCACAGAGTCCGGCAAAAATGACCGAGTCGGAGTACCCGAGTCCGATTCTACAGCCCTGGTCCTATCAACCCGCCTGTTTTTGCACTTTACCACTGCTAGGATAATACACCAAATAGGCTGGACTATTTTTGTCATACCCAACAAAAATACCTATGTCACATCTTCGGCCTAGTTTTCTTTTGTCGTGTCTGTAGGCATAACACATTGATCCAAATGTATGCATTTTTGCCAAGTTTGGTTGCTGTCCTGTTAACATGAAATAAGGAGTTTGCTTGGTACGGTTGTTAAAACATCTATTCCTCACCATGAATGCGGTCTGCACTGGATAGGTCCAGAGCTCTTTAGGTCAAGTCAAGTTTATTTGTATAGCCCTAAATCACAAGCAGTCTCAAAGGGCTTCACATAGACAGAAATTGACAATTATTCTCAAAGCATCCCCTGATCTTAAGCTCCCAAAAGGGCAAGGAAAAACTTAAAAACCCCTACCGGGGGAAAATGAGAAACCTTGAGAAGAGACCACAGATGGAAGGATCCCCCTTTCAGGCTCACCAGGTTGAAATGGATGCAGAGAGGGCACAAATGATTCAACATGAAAATCAATGAAATAAAAATTGGATGTCCATGTCAGAGCAGAGGGCTGCCGAAGGAGCCCTCAATTGTCCTGGCAGTGTCTTCGAGGAGGTTGAGCTGCAGTTCCCCCATCCTGAATTGGCCCACGAGAATCCAGATAGCCGCTGTCAGCATGGGTGCCACCTAACCACCTCCCCGGCCGGGGAGGAGGGAGGGAGGGGGTAGAGAGGGAGAGAAAAAAAACTCCAGGCGAGTCGGCCACTCCAGGTTAGTTAAAGGCCATGTCATAGAAATGTGTCTTAAATGTTTCTACTGAGGTAGCAGTCCCAATATCTGGTAACTGGCCTTCAATTATCATGCACCTTGCCATGTCAAATAAGGTGCCCCAGTTTTGCTCTGCCGTACCATTCTTATGTGGTGAGTATGGAGCAGAGTTTTCGTGTTTGATGCCACACACTATAATAATGCGTTTAACTTTGTCTATTGTTATGCAAATGAGGCAGGTGTATTCTATTGACCAGTGCTTCTACGAGCCAAATACCAGATTTGCTGAACATTGTGAACAATGCCTTGTTGGAGGGGGGGAGACACAGACAGACCTGATATTCTGGCCCACTTACAAGTTGTCGTAAACGAGCTAAACAGTCAAAGATAGAATGATGGTAGACAAAGTCCTACACTGATCCCGTCACAAGTGCTAAATATGATAGCAGAATTAAACAACCAAGCTAACGGTAGCAGCGGGCGTAACAGTCCTGATATTCCTGCTCAACTGTTAAACATGATCCAAAATAAAAAATACGCAGCCTCTGATTGACCCAATGACCGTCAACCCTATCGATCATGAGATAGATGCTTCTGTAATAACTGGTAACATGCCACCACCATTTCAGCCTAACAACTGTTCTGTTATAATCAATCACGAGATAGATGTTATTGATGACAGCGCACCGGCGTTTCAAGACATACCCCAACAATCTAACAGTGCTTCTGTAATAACTAACCTCGGAATAACCTTGTAAAGTCTCATCTCGCGAGATAAGTGGTTTTGGCTGTTTGAGTAGAAATTCCGAACACCTTTCCGATTTTTTTAGCATATGCCTAATTTCAGAATCACCTTGTAAAGATTCATCTTTACTATGAGGTTTCGACTGTTTGAGGTAGAAATCCCGTTTTTTCTCAGGAACGTCAAAAATTGAGTTGTTTGAAATCTCACATAAGCCGACCTCCCATGATCCTTTTAAATAGATATGTTGCGCTAATTCCACTTTAAAATCTGAAAGCGTGCTGTCAGGAAAGATGTGCATGCTAGCATTTGAGGCTAATGTTGCGTAGAATTCTCTCTGTACATCACCCATCTTGAGATTTTAACAGAATGACCATCCTATCAGTTTTTAAATGTCTAACGCTATTTACAGGCACCCAGCTGTCAAATTTGGTTGGCCAGCCAACCCAGTGGGCGAGTAACTCCTTCTTGCCTGACACAGTGCGTGATTTAAGAATTTTCTGTATCCGGAAAATCTTGTTTTTTTTTATTTTTACTTTTTGTAATTCTGCTTCGTAAAAAGTGCCTTCTATGAGCACACCGTCCAAGTCTGATATTTTGTAGACAGGCGGGACGCGGTGGAGTCGTTGTGTTATCCTGAATATTTCATCCGTGAAACTCTTTTCAAATATCCCCCTTAGTTTGGAAAGGCGGACTGTATCGCCTGGTGCGAACCGGAACTTGGTTCCCCGTCGGAAGGGATTGTTGGCGTACAGGTTGGTGAAAACAACATCGCAAATTTCCTCGTTTACAGCATTGGGTGTCATTTTAATACTGGTATGAAAACTATCATTATAGCCGGTAATAAAATCCTGAATTACATCTACGTATCGTTGTGTGTTCTTTGCTGTAAAATAACGCCACATTCGTGATTTCAATGTTTTGTCAAAGCGTTCAACAGTCTACACTTTTGTATCGGAAGACGTCGCGAAATGTAAAATATTATGCTGTCTCATTAATTTCTGGAAATGTTTGTTAAAAAATTCTTTCCCCTTATCTGTCTGGAGTCGTGAGGGTATCGCGCTAACTGTTAAGACATCTTCTAAGGCCCGGGACACATGCGGAGCTGATTTGGCCTTCAGAACTCGTACAAATGCGCGCTTCGAAAACACATCAATTGTAGTCATTAAATATTTGAATCTGTCATTGTAGCGTGCTAATGACTGTAAATCCCACAAATCTGCTTGAAATTGTCTCATAGGACCTCGAACAAAAACTTTATTTCTAGGAAAAGTTATTCCGGCTGGCTAATGTAAAGTATATGTGTCTTGGTCTGCTAGGAACGCTTTCAATTTTTTTAATACTAGTGTTTTTACAGTTAACAGTAGCTCCTTTTGTGCAAGCGCGCCTCCCCTCCAAAACTCGCTGGATTATTAGGTTTATAGTAGAGCTTTTGCAGACAACTGTCACGCCCCATTGTGAGATGCGGATTGACGCAAAACAGAGTGTGGCACAGCTAATAAAGTATACAGGTATATTTTTTAATAGAATAGATACAGAAAACAATCACTTTTGTTGGTCACAGTTTATTACAAAAAATTCAGATAGTTTTAATAAAAGAGTATAAAGCACACAGTAAAAAATAGAAAACCAGTAATAAAAAAAAAATGAAAACATAGTAAGACAATAAATAAAACGTTTTTTTCTAAGATTTACCACAACGTATGAATGAAAATAACAGGCACTGGTATTTTGGCTTCAATTAGGGTTTTAAGCCCCCTTAACCAAGTAGTTATGTCAGCTGGCAAATGGTTTTTAATATAATCTAGAAACAATGCGAGATCGGCAGCCAGCTGCGCCCATGTTTCCCTTACAGCATTTCCCATTCTCTCTTCCCGAAAGTTCTTAATTATAGCCCGATCACGCTCTTGCTCAACACCACAATATTACTGGATTCTTGTTTAACACAGCGCAGTCTAGCAAAGATCTTGTTCTCATGCGCGAAGTCGTGTAAAATGACAGCAGCCGTGTTGCGTAAGGTTTTAAGAGGAGCAGATGTGTTAAAATAAAACAGCATGGTCGATAACGTGTGGAGAAAATTATCATTGCATAGCTCTGCCGTCACAGTCTCATAGTTCGCGTAAAAATAAAAGCAGCGATTCTCGATAAACAAACACATACGTATGGTGAAGCTGGCTGAGATCATCGAGCGCACACCCGTCACACATCATCTTGGCATGTTGTATTAAAGCATCATACAACAGATAAGATATCATTAATTTCACCCGTACGTAATCCTCAACCACCAGCCATGTAAGGGGTTCGACACTCATGGTGTAAATATCTTGATGGATGTCGAGTCGTGCAGGTGTGGATGTCAGCGGCGGAATGTTGTTACCCTCTTTGAGGGGGAAAGGGTAGTCTGCCAGAACTGTATCGTCCAACAGCATCGGAAGATCGATGTAGCTCTCATCAACCACCATGGCTAACGGCTCAGGAGCGAGTATGTGGGCAATATCAGCGCTGGATAAGTATGGCAAGTCCAAACTCACACGTGTCGTCGAGCAGGCGCAGGGCTGGATTTGAAGACCCTTGATCATGTTGCTCCGCCTATTTTGGTAGGTGGGTCTCGTCCCCCGCCGGACCCGCAGATGGCGCTGGCGGACCCGCAGATGTCGTTGGTAAACTCTCTCCCAGCTCGAAGGTTGGCGATGGCGCTCTAGTTTCCTCACTCTCCGAACCGGTAGATGGCGTTACCTCGAAGGTAGTTGGGGCTCCGAAGCGGCGAGCGAATCGCTGTCTGTAGCCGGGCGGCGATGGGAGTTGCGAGTTGTGATGAAGGCCATATCTGCATGGTTTGTCTGGGCGGTAGAATCGTTGAGGATGGACCATACGTCAGCTGGCTGTGGCTCCGTCCCATACGGCGGGAGGAACTCAAAGATCTTTGACGGCGTCTGAACCGCCACCTCAGCCGTCGCGTTTGCTTGTGGAAATCTGATGATGTTTCTCTCTGCAGCAGAATCGTCGGGGCTGGACCAAAGAGTCACCGTACAGTCTGGTACAGACTGCATACCTTTTGAGAGTTTCTCTCCTGGTCCGTTCTCCACAAGTGGAAAGCTCGGTAAAAGGCGTCCGGCAGATTTTTTTGGGCCATCTTGTTGATCTCTTTTTCTGGCTTCAGGTGCGAGTTGGCTTCAGGTCTGAGAGGGTGAGCTCCTAAACGGGGCTTCTCTTATACAGAGGTGTGAGGATGATTACAGCCCTTCCCCCTAAAAAAACACCTCCCATGTCCATAGGTATGCCAATGATTACATGTGTGCGTGCGCGTAAGTGTGCGC
This sequence comes from Syngnathus typhle, assembly GCF_033458585.1. Lineage (NCBI taxonomy): Eukaryota > Metazoa > Chordata > Actinopteri > Syngnathiformes > Syngnathidae > Syngnathus > Syngnathus typhle. The sequence continues at coordinate 12,566,911 of NC_083745.1, forward strand.
GTGTGTGTGCGTGCGTGTGTAGTGTAAGGAGTTGGGGAGTTTAAGTTATTTTTTAGTAAGGTTAATCTAAAGTCAATTTACGTTTCGCTCCAATGATATTTGCCCAGACAAATCTTGCTACAAAGAGCCTTGATATACTCTCACCAGATGCCTGCATCTTTTCATGCCATTCGGTTAAAGGCACGTTAACTAATGTTTGAAAAATCCCACATTCGTTATTAAACTCTTCTAGTGTTAGATAGAGTAGATCGATTAACTCTCCAACTTCTAACCCATCAGTAGTTTGTGGAGAAACTTTAACCCGTAAAAAACATTTCCCGCTAGCCGTAATTCTTGAAACCCAGGTTATGTTCAGTTCACCTTGTAAACCGTACTCTCTTAGAAATTCAGTCAAAACCTGGGGCAGGAGCTGCTTTAACACTCCCCAATCGTTTGAGTTTAACAGCCCATACGTACTGTTTGGTCCAGACTCCCCTTGGCTTTTCATGAAGAAAAATAGCTCCCCGACTTTATAAAATAATTTAAACCCCCATCGAGTCTCTGTTGTCAGGTCCCAGCTCTGTTCAAGTTTCTCTGTGGGAGGATGCTGCATACGTTTGAGGTACATATGTTTTTTTCTAGGAGCATTTAACAATCCGTCGCCATCTTTACGACATAAATGAATAGTAACAGGCGTTTCAGCGATCATGATTTAAGCTTCAAGTTTACAGTTTAACACCGTCGCTTTAAACTCAGCGGTCACCAACCCCGACCTTAAATATACTTGCAGTAGGTCCACCCCCCCGTCTCCTTAAAACCACACCTTTGTCACGTGTTTTACTCAGGACATGTTAGACTACTCCCCTAAAACTATCTAAACAAAATGTAATATGTTAGAAGTACAGCAAATATACTAAACCATAAGGCTTTCAGAGGCCTTCAACTGTCTTCTCAAAATGACCCCTGACACAGCACAATCATTTGAGTTCAGCAAAATCGGTATATTCTGGTTAGTTCAGAGTCGTTGCCTTTGTGAATGGTTCAGAATCGTCCAACTATGCTTGTGATTATAATAGGCAGGTTCAAAGTCGATTCTGAGCAGATTCCTACTACGATTCGTGATGAAGGGGAAAGGAAAATGGCCCAAAAGGTGACAGATGAAGATTGGGCTGATATTTTGGATACCATAGCGCCACGTTATCGCCGCAACGCCTCCTATGTTTTGAAAAAATTATCGGCGGAAGATGTAAGGTGGACGCCGCTAAGCGGATTTATTTTTAGAGGGAAAACTGTCAAGGGCTCCCACATGAGCGATTTGCTAAAAAATTTAATTGTAACCGGTAAGAAACTAGCCGCTCAACCGGCTGGCTGGACAGCTAAATCTACCTGAATCAAGCATTTCCAACCCCTCTGCTCGTGCTGATTTCAAACGTTTGAAGGATGAAGATGATGATGTTTCTCACCGGTAGTAAAATGGGTTAGTTATTAAAATGTTAGATAGGCTAATGTTGGTACTGGAAAAAAAACGACTCTGTAACTCTCTAACAATGTTTATTGAATAAAAGAGATTTTATAAAACATTAACACGGTTTCAGACAATGACATTCTTTAAATTTATGTAATGAACATATTTGCCCGCCGCACAGCCGGTCCGGTCTTCAACATTTCTTGACAAAATCGATAACCATAGCGTCGTTATTCAGAGGATTATAATGCGTCATCACTTCACTGTAGCTCAGCCCCCACCCTCGTTGCGACAAGTAGTAGACACAGTGTTGGCCACAAGTGTCATTCAATTTGTGTTGGAGTTGTCCGTTATGGTATTCCAAACGATTAGAATACTTCTTCAGAAATCTGTATATACTTGTCGGGTAATAAGGACTGTCCGGTGGTAGACCAAAAGGATCAAAGAATGTGGCCGAACCATCAGATTCTAAAGTTAGAGCGAGCCAATGTTCACCAGGCAGACGTCGAGGATGTGTTCACAATATAATGTATAAGGGGCGTGTCTTTGACGTCAGCTAGTTCGTCTGACGCGTAAACACCTCCAAACAACGCCCTTTGCATCCGGGTCATAATCAAGTCCAACTCACGACCGTTCATAGCTTTAATCATAGTCCATCAACACTTCCCTCTTGGCATTAATCTCAATAATCCATCCATCCATCTTCTTCCGCTTATCCGGGGTCGGGTCGCGGGGGCAGCAGCTTCAGGAGGGACTCCCAGACTTCCCTCTCCCCAGCCACTTCATCTAACTCATCCCGGGGGATCCCAAGGCGTTCCCAGGCCAGCTGAGAGACATAGTCTCTCCAGCGCGTCCTGGGTCGTCCCCGGGGTCTCCTACCGGTGGGACATGCCCGGAACACCTCCCCAGGGAGGCGTCCAGGAGGCATCCTGATGAGATGCCCGAGCCACCTCATCTGGCTCCTCTCAACGTGGAGGAGTAGCGACTCTACTCCGAGTCTCTCCCGGATGACCGAACTTCTCACCCTATCTCTAAGGGAGAGCCCGGACATCCTGCGGAGAAAACTCATTTCGGCCGCTTGTATCCGGGATCTCGTTCTTTCGGTCACGACCCATAGCTCGTGACCATAGGTGAGGGTAGGAGCGTAAATCGACCGGTAAATTGAGAGCTTTGCCTTTTGGCTCAGCTCTCTCTTTACCACGACGGATCGGTACAGAGTCCGCATTACTGCCGACGCTGCACCGATCCGCCTGTCGATCTCGCGTTCCATCCTCCCCTCACTCGTGAACAAGACCCCAAGATACTTAAACTCCTCCACTTGGGGCAGGATCTCATCCCCGATCCGGAGAGGGCATTCCACCCTTTTCCGATCGAGGACCATGGACTCGGAGGTGCTGACCCTCATCCCAACCGCTTCGCACTCGGCTGCAAACCGCTCCAGTGAGAGCTGGAGGTCACAGCCTGAAGAAGCCAACAGCACCACGTCATCTGCAAAAAGCAGAGACGCGATGCTGAGGTCCCCAAACTGGACACCCTCAACGCCTCGGCTGCGCCTAGAAATTCTGTCCATAAAAATTATAAACAGAATCGGTGAAAGAGGGCAGCCTTGACGGAGTCCAACCCTCACTGGGAACGAATCCGACTTAGTGCCGGAAATGCGGACCAAACTCTGGCATCGGTGATACAGGGACCGAACGGCCCTTATCAGTTGGCTCGGTACCCCGTACTCCCGAAGCACCCCCCACAGGACCTCCCGAGGGACACGGTCGAACGCCTTCTCCAAGTCCACAAAACACATGTGGACTGGTTGGGCGAACTCCCATGCACCCTCGAGGATCCTGCTGAGGTTGAAGAGCTGGTCCACTGTTCCACGGCCAGGACGAAAGCCACACTGTTCCTCCTGAATCTGAGGTTCGACCTCCCGACGGACCCTCCTCTCCAGCACCCCTGAATAGACCTTACCAAGGAGGCTGAGGAGTGTAATTCCCCTGTAACTGGAACACACCCTCCGGTCCCCCTTCTTAAAGAGGGGAACCACCACCCCAGTCTGCCAATCCAGAGGCACTGTCCCCGATGTCCACGCGATTCTGTAGAGACGTGTCAGCCATGACAGCCCCACAGCATCCAGAGCCCTTAAGAAATCCGGGCGGATCTCATCCACCCCCGGGGCCTTGCCACTGAGGAGTTTATTAACTACCTCAGTGACTTCAACCCCAGAGATTGGAGAGTCCGCCTCAGAGTTCCCAGGCTCTGCCTCCACAATGAAAGGCGTGTCGGTGGAATTGAGGAGGTCTTCGAAGTATTCTCCCCACCGACACACGACGTCCCGAGTCGAGGTCAGCAGCACGCCATCTCCACTGTAAACAGTGTTGACGTTGCACTGCTTCCCCCTCCTGAGACGCCGGATGGTGGACCAGAATTTCCTCGAAGCCGTCCGGAAGTCATTCTCCATGGCCTCGCCAAACTCCTCCCACGCCCGGGTTTTTGCCTCAGCAACCGCCGAAGCCGCGTTCCGCTTGGCCATCCGGTACCTGTCAGCTGCCTCGGGAGTCCCGCAGGCCAAAACGGCCCGATAGGACTCCTTCTTCAGCTTGACGGCATCCCTTACCGCCGGTGTCCACCAGCGGGTTCGGGGATTGCCGCCACGACAGGCACCAATGACATTACGGCCACAGCTCCGGTCGGCCGCCTCAACAGTGGAGGCGCGGAACAAGGTCCACTCGGACTCAATGTCCCCCGCCTCCCCCGGGACGTGTGAATATCTGCCGGAGGTGGGATTTGAAGCTCTTCCTGACAGGGGATTCCGTCAGACGTTCCCAGCAGACCCTCGTAGAACGTTTGGGTCTGCCAGGTCGGACCGGGATCTTCCCCCACCATCGGAGCCAACCCACCACCAGGTGGTGATCAGTTGACAGCTCCGCCCCTCTCTTCGCCCGAGTGTCCAAAACATGCGGCCGCAAATCCGATGACACGACTACAAAGTCGATCATCGAACTGCGGCCTAGGGTGTCCTGGTGCCAAGTGCACACATGGACACCCTTATGTTTGAACATGGTGTTCATTATAGAAAATCCGTGTCGAGCACAGAAGTCCAATAATAGAACACCGCTCGGGTTCAGTTCGGGGGGGGGTTCCTCCCAATCACGCCCTTCCAGGTCTCACTGTCATTGCCCACGTGAGCATTGAAGTCACCCAGTAGAACGATGGAGTCCCCAGAAGGAGCGCTCTCCAGGGACTCCAAAAAGGGTGGGTACTCTGAACTGCCGTTTGGTGCATAGACACAAACAACAGTCAGGACCCGTCCCCCCACCCGAAGGCGGAGGGAGGCTACCCTCTCGTTCACCGGGGTGAACCCCAATGTGCAGGCGCCCAGCCGGGGGGCAATAAGTATACCCACACCTGCTCGACGCCTCTCACCGTGGGCAACTCCAGAGTGGAAGAGAGTCCAGCCCCTCTCGAGAGGGCTTGTACCAGAACCCAAACTGTGCGTGGAGGCAAGTCCGACTATATCTAGTCGGAACTTTTCTGCCTCGCACACCAGCTCGGGTTCCTTTCCAGCCAGAGAGGTGACATTCCATGTCCCAAGAGCCAGCTTCTGCAGCCGGGGATCAGACCGCCAAGGTCCCTGTCTTTGGCCGCCGCCCAGCTTGCAATGCACCCGACCCCTTTGGCCCCTCCCACAGGTGGTGAGCCCATGGGAAGGGGAACCCACGTTTCCTTTTCGGGCTGAGCCCGGCCGGGCCCCATGGGCGAAGGCCCGGCCACCAGACGCTCGCCTTCGAGCCCCGCCTCCAGGCCTGGCTCCAGAGGGGGGCCCCGGTGACCCGCGTCCGCGCGAGGGAAAACGTGGTTCAATAATTGTTTGCATCATAAGGGGTAATGTGAGCCGCGCTTTGTCTGGCCCCTCACCTAGGACCCGTTTGCCATGGGTGACCCTACCAGGGGCATGAAGCCCCAGACAACATGGCTCCTAGGATCATAGGGGCACGCAAACCCCTCCACCACGTTAAGGTGACGACTCACGGAGGGGTCAATCTCGATAATGGGAATCATAAACCGCATAAACAATAAGCGTAGCTGTATGTGGGAGAGGCGTACGAAATCGCAAATCTAATCTTAAAACACCATTATTCACGGGCGATAAAGCACCGGAATCATCTGCTTGACTTAAATTGAAGACAAAAAGTGAATAGCCTTGACTAAAATCTTGTTGATCGATACAGAGAGGTAAATCTTTTAAAAAACGCCCCGTAGCTGTGTATAGATTATGAAATTCACGTGTATGTAATCCAGCTTCGAAATTGGGCTGAAAAGCTTTAGCTGGTATTTGGCGACCTTCATGTCTAAGAGCCAAATACTCAATGTTGTGATGTAAAAAATTAAACGGGTTTAAATCTCGTCGTCCCATAAAACTGTTATGATTCACCATGGCTAGTACAATTTCTTTAGGAATATGTCCGAGGAAGAGGTTATCTTGGTGACAAATCTGTGAGTTTTGAGGGATAGAAAAAGTCTTTATATTGACTCTACTGAGGGGATACAATGCGTTACCTTTTATGTAAAGCTGCTTCATGGCCTATTGAAACAGCTGGTGAAACTGATACTTTTTTCACATAAAGTGAAGCTCCTAATATCTTGAGACACGAATCGCTGTCTGGAGCGCTCATGAGGAAAAAATCGTTAGGAGCGCTAGTTAACTTTAGGCGCAGATCCACATTATTCAATAGATGGCGCTCGGAAAAGAAAATATCACCGTGTAGCGGTCCTGTAACGTGAAACTCGCGTGATCCTCCCATCAGCTGAGCACGACGAACCAGCCCTTCGTTGGCAGCAGGACCTTCCAATATAATAGAGTCCATACGCCTTCTAGTGTCCTTTGCGAACATCCCTGCTGTGAATTGGGATTCCAAAGAATCGTTTGAATAGTTTAACAATAACTCAATGATGGATCTATATGCGTGCGTTGCACTAGACTGTGATATTAATCTCCCGCCCAGTGAGATATCTAATTGACTAAAAATCGTGTTTATCGGGAAATTCACAATGCCGACTTGCTCTTGCGGTGGTAAATTACTCCCATCTCTACGCGTTATTTTTAAACGCAGGTCTAGTAACGTATCGGATAAATCTAAATATTTCGAGCCGTCCCCGGGTATAAAAAACTCGATTGGCCCCTGGTCCACAATGGCCGACAACGGTAAGAATTCTACATAGGAGCTGTCTTCGATGGAAAGTTGTGTTAAGGGGCAAGAAAACAAATCGAGAGTTGATAAAACACACTCTTGCGATTTAAAATGTAGAAGGGCCATTTTAAGAGAAGATATCTGCCCTCCGTCTCCTTTGCCTTTTCTTAACTGATCTGAGATCGGCAGAGCGTTTTTTTCTTTTAATAGTCTTTTTTTCTCCGCCCACCAGGATGTAGTCCCCGGCGTGATAAAACTGCAAGTCCGGAACCTTCTTGAGTGGTCGTTGTTTTGCGGTGAATTCTTTCTATGACACGTCCGGCTACATCCGTTGCTATTATTTTAGCCAGGTTAAAGCTGCTTTTGAACATCGGCATCACGAAACGGAAGAGTTTTGCAAAAATAGACCCTAGGCCACGCCCATATTGGACGGGAGCCCCCTGAAACCCTTGAAACGATCCCCCTACTTGCGTCTCGTAATAATCGACAAATCGATACAAATCGGGATGTGTGGCTGATGTCACCATTGTTTTTGTTATCTCGATCTAAAATGCAAAATGAGGATAATTTTGCCGTATTCAAAGCCGACAGGTGTGTTTTGATCTGTTCGAAGACTAACTGAAATGGTCTCGATATGAGACCTGCGTACGTTTAAATAGTACACAGGATTAAAGGTCTTATTTATAACTTCTTCAAATTTTCCCTCAATAGGGAGAGCGCGAAGCATCGGCGCGTAAGCGTCACCGACGGTCTAATGTTGAACAATATCTGTATAAACGAATTAAAAATATAAACCGGCTTTTTTATCAGCCGGATGTTGTCCATAGACTCCTTCCGGTTTGAGCTGGAGCCAATGTTCCGGATTTATTCCAACAATATACGCTAGGGGGCTTTTGAACATAATTCTCAAACCTTCTTCGCCTGTAAACAAATATCTCCGCATATGCTGGTCAAATTGAATATCAATCTTTTTCGTACTGGCTTTCGTTAATAGAGTTTGAATTTTGGGAGCTAACGACTCATGATCGTTTTAACCTTCCCATTGTGTTAGGGTCCCTACTCACCCGTTTTGAGTTTTAGCATGCAAAAAGTACCTCATACAATTGTTTTTTGAACATAATTCTCAAACCTTCTTCGCCTGTAAACAAATATATCCGCATATGCTGGTCAAATTGAATGTCAATCTTTTTCGTACTGGCTTTAGTTAATAGAGTTTGAATTTCGGAAGCTAACGACTCATGATCGTTCTAACCTTCCCATTGTGTTAGGGTCCCTACTCACCCGTTTTGAGTTTTAGCATGCAAAAAGTACTTCATACATTTGTTTTTTGCGTTGAAACTTTTTGACTTTGTCAGGGACTTCCAATTAAACAATCATTTTATTTTATTTTTTTTACTAAATTATAAAGTGCTGGTGAAAATATTTACTTTTTGTGGTGTTTGGGTCATTTTTAACCCGGTTAAAATTTTTGATTATAAAACAATAAAAAATGTCAAAGACGAAATCATAAACACACAATCAACCAACAGCCTCTTCCTCCAACCACTTGAGCTTCATTTAGGGGCTTTTTGCGGGGGTGGAGACATGACCAGGCACGTCGAGACATGTCCACTCTTCACAAAGATGCTGCTGTGTCATCAGGAAGAGACAAAAAGCCCATCATCATCTTGGACTACAACAAAAACAAAGGAGGAGTGGACAATCTGGACAAGCTGACTGCCACCTACACTTGCCAGCGAATGACCAGGAGATGGCCAATGGTTGTGTTTTACAACATCCTCAATGTGTCTGCATACAATGCATTTGTGTTGTGGACCCATATTGACCAAGGGTGGAATTCAACCAAAAGCACCAAGCGGAGAATGTTTCTTCAGGAGCTCGGGAATTCCCTTGTCCAGCCGCACATTGAGCAACGGGAACGGGTGCCCCGAGACCCAGCTGCTGCAGACTTGGTCAGACAGCTTCAGTCCACGCCATCCACATCCACAGCAACCAGAAGAACATCAGGATCACCTTCCCCCTCAGCAGCCAGTCCTGGCTCAAGCACTCCATCCACATCCACAGCCACAATGCCAGTGAGACCACTTTGCTCAAAAAGAAAGAGGTGTCAGGTCTGCTCTAGCAGTATGGACAGAAAAACCAACATAGTGTGCTACACCTGCAAGAAATACATCCGCAAAGAACACACTAAAAGTGTCACTTTTTGCAACACATGCATCTAAACACACACATGACTGTTCTGTTTTTCGTATTGTTTAATATTGCATTAAAGTTCTATTTTGTGGAAAAAAAGACTCGTTTTTGCCCTTTTCTTGAATTAAATATACGTGTCCAAAATGACCCGAAACACCATGGATGATACTATATTTGATAATATTAAAATGAAAATCTTTTTTTTGGTGAACATTTAAGAAACGTGTTTTAATATCTCTGTTACACTCAGGTGACAGAACAATTGATTATTTTGTTGCCTTCTTCTCTTAAGGTTAATTTGACCACTTTTTAGACATTGAAAATGAGGGGTATGCTGTTAAAACAAAGGCCCCGGGGGCCACAAAAAATATTAAAACCAATCTTTTCATGGATAAGGGAGCCCAACCAGCTAAACAAGAGTTAAGAAAAAAATTGGATGATAAAATATTGTTTTTAGGGTATTTTATGGCTGATTTAATACATGGGTCCAAAATGACCCGTTAACACCACAGATGGCAGCAGAAAGCTGACAAAAGGGGAAGGGTAAACACCTCCTTGAATTTTCAGCGTATGTTGAACCTCGCAATAACCTTGTAAAGCAGGGGTGGGCAAACTACGGCCCGCGGGCCACATCCGGCCCACGGGACCGTTTAATCCGGCCCGCCAATCCTGAACAAATTGTATTATTAAACTTTTTTTTTTTTTTGGTCATTTTGCCTGCAATGACTGCGTTTCCCCAGTAGATGGGGAAGCGCTCGCCTGCGCATTTACTACCGGAAGCCGTGTCAGAAAGCTCGGTGAACACTCACAAGTGCGTGTACGTACTCAGTAGTACGGACATGGCGCACTCGCGCTCTATGTGCGTGTACGTACTCAGTAGTACGGACATGGCGCACTCGCGCTCTATTTGTATCAGTCCCGAATTTAGAGCGTGGGCTGTGACGACAGCATTCTTGTAATTCGCGCGCTGAGCTTTCAGATGCAGTTTTGCGCTAAAGCCACCCACAAACCTTCCCCTGGAATCCTTCCATTAAAATGAGTCGCCCAAGTAAAAGTAAGGTGGACACAGTGCCGAGCATTTAAAAGAGAGTGGCCAATTTGGCTCGACGTACGCGACGTGACGTTCAGCCACATGAACGTCAACATCAACCCGTCACAGATCGAGGTAAACGGACCAACACCTCGGATCTCGCCTAAGAATTGCCACAACAAATTTTAGTCCAGACTATGACGCACTAGCAAAAATGGGAGACCAACAACACTGTTCCCACTGAAAATGAAGGGGAGGCTCTCAAGTTTGTTGTAAAAAAATGCATTTTGAATATGAGTTGTACACATAGCAGGGATTAAAACTAGCGACCATTTTCATTTTCAAACAATGCAGGATGCTCAAGGACATTGATGCACCACCTGTTTGCGACTAATCTTAACCTGTAAAGTTCATCGCTGTGCGACCCTCCCCCACTGTCTGTTGTCTTCCGGGTTAGAGCACGCTGGCGTCAGATTTGTTGACTGCCGCTTCTGTCCCGGACCGTGTCTGTTACTTGTTTTTCGTTTTCCCGTTTTCAGTCCACCTGTCTCTTCTTTTATTTTTTCTCGTGTTGTCTTCCGTCCACCTCGCTTCCCCGCAGCTCCGCTCTCACCTATCTGTCTCCTCTACCAACTACGTTAGCCAGCTAGCCAACAGCCAACTGGACAAAACCACCACCGGACCCTCCTGCCTCCCGACTCGGAGCTTGTGGCCGCCTGCTGCGGACTCGACGGCAGCTCTGGCCCAGCTCTCTGGCCTTCCGTCCGGCGTCCGCGGGGGGCGGGCTCCACTCCCTGCGGGCTCGCCAACCGTGGCTCTGCTGTGTGCCGCCGTGGTGCGTTGGGGCCTGCCGTTCGAGCGGGTGCAGTCGAGGTCGACTGGCATCACCACCTGGTCCACTGCACTTTCCACACGAGGCTGGGATCCGTCGCCGCTACATCTGTCCGGCATTTCCCCGATGGCTCACCCATCTCCTCTTTTTGGACTACCAACCCCCCGTCACCCCCACCTCCCGTACTGGCAACCTCAACAACCTCCGCTCCCGCCCCTCCTGCTCCTCCATCCATCCCCTTTGCACTGCTGACCCATGTCCTGTTAACTATAACCTACTGTCTCTCCCCCCCCCCTCCACTCTTTTTTTTTATTCCATGTAAAGCGTCTTTGGGTTATTGAAAAGCGCTATATAAATTGAATGTATTATTATTATTCTTATTATTCTTAAGGCTTACTTTAAGGAAGTGTTTCCCGTTTCCTCACGTGTTACCAGGTGTTTGCGAGTTAAAACTCTGGTCTGATTTTCAGATACCCCTCACCGTGTTGCCGTTTTGATTACTTTATTTGGGTGTATGCTTTCACCGATTCTTCAAGATGATATATTTGGTCAGAATGTTTGCCGTTTGATGTGATCTCATAAGATAAACATCTTTCATTAATCTGACCCGCAGGCACTGAAGTGATGGAGACTGTTATTCATAATAACAGTGTCGTATTTTATGAGAATCACTGATAGCAGTTTTTTAGTGAATTATTATTATTATTTTTTTTAATGCTGTTAATAACTGCATTTGTTTTCAAAAAACTTGTTTGGTATATCCATGCTTTACTCCCTACCAAAATCTTTTATGCAATGACCTTTACAGGTCGCTTATATTACTTCACACAAACACTACGTCCATCTGCTCCTGGTTCGGCCCTCCGGTCCAAATTTAGAACCCAGTTCGGCCCGCGAGTCAAAAAGTTTGCCCACCCCTGTTGTAAAGTCTCATCTCGCGAGAGAAGTGGTTTTGGCTCTTTGAGATAGAAATTCCGAGCGCCTTCTCGATTTTTCAGCATATGCCTAATTTCAGAATCACCTTGTAAAGATTCATCTTTACTATAAGGTTTCGACTGTTTGAGGTAGAAATCCTGTTTTTTCTCAGGAACGTCAGAAATTGAGTTGATGTATGAAATAATACATAACCCGACCTCCCATGAGCCTTTTAAATCGATATGTTGCGCTAATTCCACTTTAAATTCTGAAAGCGTGTTGTCAGGAAAGATGTGCATGCTAGCATTTGAGGCTAATGTTACGTAGAATTCTCTCCGGACATAACTATCGGTTTTTAAATGTCTTTAACGCTATATGCAGGCACCCAGCTGTCAAATTTGGTTGGCCAGCCAACCCAGTGGATGAGAAACTCCCTTTTGCCTGACACGGTGCGTGATTTAAGAATTTTCTGTATACGGAAAATCTTTTTTTTTTTTTTTTTTTACTTTTTGTAATTCCGCTTTGTAAAAACTGCTTTCTATTAGCACACCGTCCAAGTCTGATATTTTGTAGACAGGCGGGACGCGATGGAGACATTGTTATCCTGAATATTTCGTCCGTGAAACTTTACAGATAACTTTGTCTCCACAGGTGGAAAACTCGGTAAAAGTCGTCTGGCAGATCTTTTTTGGGCCATCTTCTTGTTGATGTCTCTTTCTCGGCTTCAGGTCTGAGGGGCTGAGTCCTAGAAACGGGGCTTCTCTTATACAGAGGTGTGCTAATGATTACACGCCTTCTCCTAAAAAAAACGCCTCCTCATGTCCATAGGTATGCTAATGATTACACCCCCCATCCCAACCTACTGTGGAAGTAGATAAAAAAAGAGGGGGATATGTGTGTGTGTGTAGTAAAGTAGTGTGAGGCTAATCTAAAAGTCAATTTACGTTTCGCTCCAATCATATTTGTCCAGACACTGCTTGCTACAAAAAGCCTTGAAATACTCTCACCAGATGCTTGCATTCTCTCATGCCATTCCGTTAAAGGCACGTTAACTATTGTTTGAAAAATGCCACATTCGCTATTAAACACTTCTAGCGTCAGATACAATAGATCGATTAGCTCTCCATCTTCTACCCCATCGGTAATTGAGGAGAAACTTTAACCCGTAAAAAACATTTCCCGCTGGCCGTAATTCTTGAAACCCAGGTTATGTTCAGCTCACCTTGTAGGCCGTACTCGTTTAGAAATTCTGTCAAAACCTGGGGCAGGAGCTGATTTAACACTCCCCAGTCATTTGAGTTTAACAGCCCATACGTATTGTTTGCTTCAGAGTTGTTGCTGGTTGGTCCAGACAGTTCTCGGTTTTTCATGAAGAAAAATAGCTCCCCGACTTCATAAAAAAATTGAAACCCCCATAGAGTCTCCGTTGTCATGTCCCAGTTCTGTTCAAGTTTTTCCGTAGGAGGCTGTTGGATACGTTTGAGTCATGACTACATTTTACCGCGGCACCATTGACAGCGTCCTCTCCAGCTGTATTGCTGTTTTTGGTGGCGGCTGCACTGACTACGACTTGAACGCCCTGCAGCGCATAGTGAACACGGCTGGTAAGATTATTGGTGCTTCGCTCCCCTCCTTGAAGGACATTTACACGTCCCATCTCACCCGCAAGGCGACCACGATTCTGAGTGATGTGAGTCACCCCGCTCACTCTTTGTTTGAGCTTCTGCCCTCTGGGAAGAGGTACAGGAGCCTGCGCTCCCGCACCACCAGACTCTCCAACAGCTTCATACTCCAGGCTGTTAGGATCCTGAACTCGCCCCCCCTTTCTGCGTAGCGTCCTGTACTTTGCGCTATGCTCACTGTCTGCTGTACGCACACTGGCTCAGTTTTGCTCCTCTTATTTATTGGGTTATTTGTTTATTATTTATTCATCACTCATTTTATTTATTTATTATTTATTGTTTGTGCCTTCTTGTTTTTATTTTGTATCGTCTACTTGTATGTTTATCGTGTACTGTGTCTCGTCACCGTGGGATGGAGGAAACGGAATTTCGGTTTCTTTGTGTGTCTTGACATATGAAGGGATTGACAATAAAGCTGACTTTGACATATGTTTTTTTCCAGGAGCATTTAACAAACCGTCACCATCTTTACGGCTAAAATGGATACTAACAGGTGTTTCCGCTATCATGATTTAAGCTTCAGGTTTACAGTTTAACACCGTCGCTGTAGCTCTTTAAACTCAGCACTCACCAGCCCGACCTTTAATATACCTGCAGTAGGTCCACCCCCTGTCTCCTTAAAACCACACCTTTGTCACGTGTTTTATTCAAGACATGTTAGACTACTCCCCTAAAACTATCTAAACAAAATGTAACATACGAAATATGTTAGAAGTACAGCAAATATACTAAAATATAAGGCTTTCAGAGGCCTTCAACTGTCTTCTCAAAAATGATCTCCAACACACCCCAGTCATTTGAGTTCAACAAACCGGTACGTGCTGGTTGGTTCAGAGTTGTTGCCTTTGCGAATGGTTCAACTCTAATCTTTCTCTTTTGTCCTGACACCTCTCTAAAAACCCACAGCTGTACGAATCGTTCAACTTTGCTTTAATTCTAATCTGCAGGTTCAGAGTCGTTGCCCTAAATTTTCCTCCTTTGTCTTGACCCCCTCTCTAAAAACCCACACCTGTGCGAATCCTTCAACTTTGCTTGTAATTCTAGAGCTACAGGCCTCACAGTCAGTTTTTCTCCCTTTGCGATTGCTTCAACCCTTAGGATACTAATTTCAAACATGTCCCAACATAACACCTCTATTGCAAGTCTAATCTTCAGACATTTTGTCTCCAAAAAAACACACCTCTACACCCCCCTCAAAAACGGTCAGTTTTCCCCTTTGGCGATTGCTTCAACCCTTAGGATACTAATTTCAAACACGTCCCAACATAACACCTCTATTGCAATTCTAATCTTCATTTTGTCTCCAAAAAAACACACCTGGACATCCCCCACAAAAGCGGTCAGTTTTCCCCCTTTGCGATTGCTTCAAATCTTAGGATACTAATTTCAAACATGTCCCAGCATAACACCTCTATTGCAATTCTAATCTTCAGACATTTTGTCTCCAAAAAATCCCCAAAAAACCACCTGGACACCCCCCACAAAAGCGGTCAGTTTTTCTGCCTTTGCGAATGCCGTCCCTGGTGTTATCTTAGTGACAGTACACCCCTGCATCATTTGCAAAACAATAGACATACACCTGCCTCATTTGCATAACAATAGAATACACCTGCTTCATTTGCATAACAATGACATCAAAGGATAAGTGCATTATTATAGTGTGTCACAGGTCTGCAGGACAGTAATGTTTGCACAAACAAGTGAAACTTGCCTTGTTACTTGTTGGCTTAAACTGCAGTACTGTGAGGAGCATTGTTTTATCAAATAAACACTTGGGATATTCCTCATTGCGCTCTCAATTACAGTGGAGATGTGGCATTGTGCATCTATTTGGAGAGCACCAGAGGTTAGGAGGACAGGTTTGAATATTTCCCCCAGCAGTTCTGCCCTCTGTGAGTATACCTGTGGGTTCACACCCTGTGTGGTGTTGGTTTTCACCAGGTGGAGGAATTGGTTCCCACGTTCATAGTTCAGAACAGTCTTTTCAAGTGAAAAACTTTCACAGAAAGAACAGCATAAGCGCTGAAAGACAGAATCAAATGCACAAGTATTGAGCACAGACACTTTTGATGTGCAAAGTTTAACAGGCTGTTGATGGTTCCCATTTTTCAACAATGGCACCTTGACTTTTTCCCAGCCCACTTGTGTATCAATATGCAGCCATTCAGGACAAGGAGAGAGATAGGAAGTTATCTTTCTTTTTTTCGGTGGGACCGCTAAACCTCTCCAGTTTTCAACTGCACTGTCAGTAGATGCATCTGGCTCCGCTCCAGGATGAGATTTTTTTTCCCTTTTGTTTACTACTTCAGTTTGACAAGTACTGCAGACATTGTCAGGCTCTTTGACAGTCGTGGCATCACACACACATCCTTTTCACTTTTTTGTTTTGCAGAGCAAATCCGCATGTTTCCCTCAATGAAGGAAAGATGACGAGCAACAAACCGGTCCACACGAATGGGTAGGCTTTAAACTTGAGTAGGCCTTTTTTTTATGTTTTTGAACTTTGCTTCAACAGCTGCGGAACTTGTAGTGATGCTGGTGCTTTTGAAGAGAGGGACCATTATTGCTGTCCAGAGTGGCAAGTAACTTACAAGTCTTGTTATGTGGGGAATAATCTCAGGGAGGAAGTGGATGTTGTCTCGATCCCCATCAGCCATGGCAAGTGACCTGCTCTCCTCACATATTTCTGTCACCCACTGTCGGACATTAGTCTGGATGTGCTGATTTAATGCATCACCTGGTTCTTGTCCCTCAACTTCCTCATCTGAAATGGGGACAAATTCCTCTGCGATTTGCGCTCTCAAGTATTTCTTGCACTTTTCTGATGGGATAGGGGCTCCAGAATTGACATTACCCTCTGTCTCACTCCGTGCCACAATGGTAGAAGCACGAAGACGTTCTTTTGCATGTTGCAAACATTGTGACTTAAGAAGCTGTGCTATTGACCTGACAAAGAAATCCTTAACACAAGGTATTTTGTCTTTCAGGCAGTCCCATCGGCAGATCATCTTAATACAGTGTGCGACATCTACCCTGACAAAACATGGGGGTAGATGTCCAGGTTGATTCCCACGTGAAATGTTAAAGCTCTTCAGATCAGGATGAGGGGTAAAAGCTTTGACTAGAACTCCAAGAATCGCCAGAGAAAAGTCACTCACTGCTTCTTTAGGAACAGATGCACCTGCATGGGTCCATTCTTTCAGCCACTGTGTGATAGCATTAACATCATGCTTCTCTGACAGCCTCTGCACGACTGGGATACTGGAGCTGGTATGCCCTGTCATAACACCCTGATACAGGAAGATATGGCCAGACATGCCATTCGGTCTCATCAGTTTTTTAACTATTGAGCCAGTTGCATCAATATTGGGTGAGATTTCTTTAAGCTCTTGTACACATCTATTTGTGTTTGACTCCAATAGTGACAGAAAAACTGATCAAGTCTAATGTCTTTGATGCTGATGTCATTGTGAGGTGCACTGTATTTCAACATCTGCAATGAGAAAATTGGATTTTTGTCACCTAATGCCTAATCATTTTTCTCTTGCTTTGCCTTGCGCAGGGTGGCCAAATTTGGCAGGTGGCTTGGCTCAGAGTCTCCGAAGTCCATCAGTTTATTTGCCTGTGATGCTCGCCATACATGTGGTTCCATCCTGCCCTCACAAAGTTCCTTGGCTACCTCCACACGCAACTGTCCAGATAGAAACCAGTGTCTAGGGCAGGGGTGGGCAATTATTTTTTCCATGGGGCCACATGAGAAACAGAAAATATTGTGGGGGGCCGGGTCAAAAGGCTTAACTCAATTCTACATAATATTAATTGTAATTGTAGTTTTTTAATTGTATTTTTTTTAATAAAAAGTAGTAAATAGCATTATTTTTGACAAGCTGGTAAGAGTATATGTTATGATTAAGCCAGGGGTGGGCAAACTTTTTGACTCGCGGGCCGAACTGGGTTCTAAATTTGGACCGGAGGGCCGAACCAGGAGCATATGGACGTAGTGTTTGTGTGAAGTAATATAAGCGACCTGTAAAGGTCATTGCATAAAAGATTTTGGTAGGGAGTAAAGCATGGATATTCCAAACAAGTTTTTTGAAAACAAATGCAGTTATTAACAGCATTAAAAAAAATAATAATAATAATTCACTAAAAAACTGCTATCAGTGATTCTCATAAAATACGACACTGTTATTATGAATAACAGTCTCCATCACTTCAGTGCCTGCGGGTCAGATTAATGAAAGATGTTTATCTTATGAGATCACATCAAACGGCAAACATTCTGACCAAATATATCATCTTGAAGAATCGGTGAAAGCATACACCCAAATAAAGTAATCAAAACGGCAACACGGTGAGGGGTATCTGAAAATCAGACCAGAGTTTTAACTCGCAAACATCTGGTAACACGTGAGGAAACGGGAAACACTTCCTTAAAGTAAGCCTTAAGAATAATAAGAATAATAATAATACATTCAATTTATATAGCGCTTTTCAATAACCCAAAGACGCTTTACATGGAATAAAAAAAAAGAGTGGAGGGGGGGGGGGAGAGACAGTAGGTTATAGTTAACAGGACATGGGTCAGCAGTGCAAAGGGGATGGATGGAGGAGCAGGAGGGGCGGGAGCGGAGGTTGTTGAGGTTGCCAGTACGGGAGGTGGGGGTGACGGGGGGTTGGTAGTCCAAAAAGAGGAGATGGGTGAGCCATCGGGGAAATGCCGGACAGATGTAGCGGCGACGGATCCCAGCCTCGTGTGGAAAGTGCAGTGGACCAGGTGGTGATGCCAGTCGACCTCGACTGCACCCGCTCGAACGGCAGGCCCCAACGCACCACGGCGGCACACAGCAGAGCTACGGTTGGCGAGCCCGCAGGGAGTGGAGCCCGCCCCCCGCGGACGCCGGACGGAAGGCCAGAGAGCTGGGCCAGAGCTGCCGTCGAGTCCGCAGCAGGCGGCCACAAGCTCCGAGTCGGGAGGCAGGAGGGTCCGGTGGTGGTTTTGTCCAGTTGGCTGTTGGCTAGCTGGCTAACGTAGTTGGTAGAGGAGACAGATAGGTGAGAGCGGAGCTGCGGGGAAGCGAGGTGGACGGAAGACAACACGAGAAAAAATAAAAGAAGAGACAGGTGGACTGAAAACGGGAAAACGAAAAACAAGTAACAGACACGGTCCGGGACAGAAGCGGCAGTCAACAAATCTGACGCCAGCGTGCTCTAACCCGGAATACAACAGACAGTGGGGGAGGGTCGCACAGCGATGAATTTTACAGGTTAAGATTAGTCGCAAACAGGTGGTGCATCAATGTCCTTGAGCATCCTGCATTGTTTGAAAATGAAAATGGTCGCTAGTTTTAATCCCTGCTATGTGTACAACTCATATTCAAAATGCATTTTTTTACAACAAACTTGAGAGCCTCCCCTTCATTTTCAGTGGGAACAGTGTTGTTGGTCTCCCATTTTTGCTAGTGCGTCATAGTCTGGACTAAAATTTGTTGTGGCAATTCTTAGGCGAGATCCGAGGTGTTGGTCCGTTTACCTCGATCTGTGACGGGTTGATGTTGACGTTCATGTGGCTGAACGTCAAGTCGCGTACGTCGAGCCAAATTGGCCACTCTCTTTTAAACGCTCGGCACTGTGTCCACCTTACTTTTACTTGGGCGACTCATTTTAATGGAAGGATTCCAGGGGAAGGTTTGTGGGTGGCTTTAGCGCAAAACTGCATCTGAAAGCTCAGCGCGCGAATTACAAGAATGCTGTCGTCACAGCCCACGCTCTAAATTCGGGACTGATACAAATAGAGCGCGAGTGCGCCATGTCCGTACTACTGAGTACGTACACGCACATAGAGCGCGAGTGCGCCATGTCCGTACTACTGAGTACGTACACGCACTTGTGAGTGTTCACCGAGCTTTCTGACACGGCTTCCGGTAGTAAATGCGCAGGCGAGCGCTTCCCCATCTACTGGGGAAACGCAGTCATTGCAGGCAAAATGACCAAAAAAAAAAAAAAGTTTAATAATACAATTTGTTCAGGATTGGCGGGCCGGATTAAACGGTCCCGTGGGCCGGATGTGGCCCGCGGGCCGTAGTTTGCCCACCCCTGGATTAAGCAATGAAAAAATGAGGTTGCCTTCAAAAAAGTGTTTATTCAGATTTTCCCAAGACAATGTTAAACAAAATGTGAACATTTTTAACATTTGTGACTCATTATATTAATCATTTTCAGTCAAATTCACAAGAAAACACGTTTTGAGTTTCACGTTCAGTACCGTTGGAAAGAGATTCTTAGCTTTCTAAAGACACACGTCTTGTACTCTAAATATCAAACAAGATACATCATATTATAATGATTGTCACTAAACTGTGACTTTGAGAAAAAGGCCATCAAAGAAAGTGTTCCATTCACTGCTAACTGGTGCCTTTACATGCCAACATTTGTAGTCTAACCACCTCATTTGGTGTTTTTCAGTTCTTTTTTTCTTGTTCAGTGTGAGAAATCTAGTCTCTGTTGGGCTTTAACAAGTACATCAAAGTCAGGTTGAATGTCTGAGGTGCAGATGCGAAGCAAAGCTGACAGATCATCAGTGAGAGAGGATCTATATCTGGATTTGGTAAACTTCATTACTGAGAATGTTTGTTCACATATGTAGGTAGAGCCAAAGAGTACCAACATCTTCTGAGCATGTCTCCTCATGTTTGGAAAGTTCTCCTTCTTGAGAGAAGAGTAAAAATCCAGCAGCGATCTTGACTTAAACTGCTCTGCCAGTACTGCATCAGACTGCAGGTCAATGAGTTCTAGCTGAACATCACTGGGTGCATGATCCACACTGCAGGTAAAGGGAGAGGAAATCATGCACAGTTCATCCTCGATTGTTCTGAGGTCTTCAAAGCGCCTTGAAAACTCACCATGCAATGCTCCTAACATGGATGAGTACCTGCAGAGGTGATCAGCTGAAGGTGTAACTTCTTTCAGGGTTTGCATGTGAGTGAGAGTGTTGCTCTCCAGTTGGCTTGAAATAAACTGTATCTTTCTCATAAAAGCTTTCACCAGGCTGCTCATTTCATGAACAAAAAGGCCCTTGCCTTGCAGTTTGGTATTCAGTTCATTCATCAGTGCAGTCACATCAACAGCAAATGCAAAATCTGCCATCCAGTCCTCATCTGAGAGCTGTGGGATGTCTTTGCCTTTTTTCTCACAAAACCCTTGAATCTCTGCTTTCAGGTCCCAAACTCTTTTTAGCACTTTGCCCAGGCTGAGCCATCTGACAGCTGTCTGGTAGCTGATGTCACTATGCTCACTCTCATGCTCCTCCAAAAGTGCAACAAACTGTCTGTGATTCAATGCTCGTGCCCTGATGAAGTTTACTATTTTAGTTACAACATCAATAACATGGTTAATTTTTAGCACTGACTTGCACAACACATGCTGGTGTATAATACAATGCAAAAATACCAATTTCTGGTCTGCGTCGATTTCACTCACTTTATCTTGCATACGTTTCAAAAGACCGACATTTCTCCCGGTAAGATTCGGACAACCGTCCGTAGTGACACCAGCCATTCTGTCCCATCTCAGTCCCAGTGTGTCCATGCACGCATTTAACTCCATGATCAAGTCTCTCCCTGTCGTTCTCCCTTTCATTGGCCGGATTGCAGCCAGCTCCTCCGTAATCTTAAAGTCCGTTATCCCACGAACAAACACGAGTAACTGGGCTGTATCACGGACATCATAGCTCTCGTCCAAAGCCAAGGAGAAAAAGTCAAAACTTGCCACTTCACTTTCCAGCTGAAGCTTCAGGTTTCCCGCGATGTCCTCAATCCTCCTGGTCACGGTTCGCCGGGAAAGCGGGACTTGCTCAAATGCTTCCCTTTTTTCAGGGCATATTAGTGCTGCAGAGTCCACCAAGCACTCTTTCACAAACCCCCCCCTCTGAGAATGGCTTACAGTTTTTAGCGATTTTGTGGGATATCACAAAGCTCACATGTTTATTTTGTAATTCCCTATTAACACGGGCCAGTGAGAGTCAAGCAAAGGGCCGTATGTGGCCCGCGGGCCGTAGTTTGCTCACCCCGCTTTTTTTTTTTTTGTTGCACAAAGTAGTACTGTTTTGGCAGTCGCTGCTTGTTGCACACAAAGTTGATACAGTACAATATTTTGTAAACCTATCCTCTGTTAGGACAATATTTTGTGGCAGTGTATGATCTGATTGGTGGTGATCCCTGATTGGTGCCCCTCATACCCAGCCAGCCCATCAGTGCAGGGGGGCGTGGCTTCATCAGTGATTGGTTTCAGATGTGCCATCAGGTGCACTAATTGAACCTCCTATTTAGAAAGGACTCTGCATTCAGGCTGGCTGTTTGTGTCATGTGAATTGTGTTGCAGTGTCAATCTGTCACCATAATTGTTTGGGTGTGTTTGTGCTGGTGTTCTTACGTAGTACTTTGTCAGGGAAAACTTTCCTAACACAATAAAGCATTCAAGCCTAATGGTGCCAAAATGAATTTTAAGACCTGAAGCATTTCAGAAAAATGTATAAAGAAGTTTTGATTCATGTCTTGCGATGTCGTATGCTCATTAGGGACACCTATTTCCAGCAATTGTGTGGAAATCTTCAATAGTAGAAAAAAGAACAGGTTAACGGCGGCCGTGCTGCAGCGATGGCTTTTATGGCAGACAGTCGTTCCCTATGCTCATGTAGAATAAAAATGCTTCCCTTTGCTCTTAATTGTCTGTAAAGAGCCGCACACGTAATCACAGAGGCAACTCAGTTGCAGGACATTAAATTTGAACAATGGCAAATTGACCAGCCTTTACAATGTCATAAATTCCATTTAGTCTTAACATTATTGGCAAAATTTCATGAAAGTTTCGTTCCTTCATTTTAGGTTTTTCTGATGTCATTGATCTTGATAGAAATTTAGAAAAACATACAGAGATCATAAAACCACGTCACGTCCCGAACCCAAACTTGCATATGAGTGGGGAATTCAGTTGGATTCTGTCAGAGTGTAAATTATGCTGTTGGGAATATACATATATTGCCGTGGGAATATTGAAACAACCTCCCTAGGTAAATTGAATGACCTTATCATGCATATAGATAATTTCTTGAATGATTATATACATTAATTATCACAGGCCATCGAACTGGGGTGCCGTGGGCCAATCGGAATGCTCATCTCCCTGGTTCCACTGTTTTATATGTATTTTGCGCTAGCCATGATGTTCAGTTGAAATAAACCACAGTAGCGGCAACCCTAGTGTGATCATTGACACATCCGAGAGCAAACTTTTACGTACATGGTGTCAGGAATAAGATGAGCCTTCTCGCCGGCGAGTTTTTATCTTTTCTTTACCGTGTACGTGTAGTGCTCGTTTATTACGTTACGTTTTGTTCGCGTTGGCTACCATAACGACAACAAGCCGCTCTTCTTTCCTGAAATGGCGGACGTATTTTGCAGACCCGACCCCCACATTTTCAACTAGAACATCGCAGAGAATTGCCGTGTTTTTGAAAGGGAATATGCTGTCTTCATTGCCGCGGCACAGCCAAGACCAGGCTTACGTCCTCCTCAACATCGCTGAAACATCGAGCGGGAGGGTCTATGCCCCAAAGGTGCGGGTTCCTGACGGTGAAGGATGGTTAAGGATTGTCACTAGAGAAGATCCGGTGTGCCTTAAAAGAAAGTTAGCTGAAATCGGCAACCCACAAAACAAAATTTGTAACCAAACGGAAACTACAGGTTCAAGAGGCTCCGTTTCTAGTTCAAAAGTTGAAACGGGTTGAATCGGACAAAAATGCTAAAAGTTATAGTAAATGTTATATTTAAGTCACTACTGGTTTCATTTAAGGCACTTGTTGAAATAAGGTCAATTTATTTGGTGCACTTCCGGTTTACCTGAGATCACTTCCAGTTTGTTTTGGGGCACTTCAAAGTCAAAGTCAGCTTTATTGTCAATCTCTTCACATGTCAAGACACACAAAGAAACCGAAATTACCTTTTCTCTATCCCACAGTGACGAGACATATTTCATGATAGACATACAAGTAAACGACACAATATAAAAACAAGAAGGCACCAACAATAAATAAGAGTGATGAATAAATAATAAATAAACAGATACACAATAAATAAGAGGAGCAAAACGGAGCCAGTGTGCATACAGCAGACAGTAAGCACAGCACAAAAGTACCGGACGCTACGCAGAAAAAAGAAGCGAGTTCAGGATCCCAACAGCCTGGAGTATGAAGCTGTTGTTGAGTCTGGGGTGTGGGAGAGCAGGCTGCTATACCTCTTCCCAGAGGGCGGAAGATCAAACAAAGAGTGAGGGGGGTGACTCACATCACTCACAATCGTGGTCGCCTTCCGGTTCATTCTGGGTTCATTGGGGGCACTTCAGGGTCAATCCAAGATGGGCGCCACACTGGAAGTGGGGGTCAAGGGTTAAATTGTGTAAGTATAGTGGAAATGGGGATGAATGGGGTGGGTATGGTAGGCATGAGGTGAACAAAATGAATAAAGTTGGAATTGGTTGAATTTGTCAAAAAATGTAGAAAAGCGAAATTTTTTCTACATTTTGAAAAACATTGCACCCAAATTTTTTTAAATTGAACAAAACGAAAACTACAGGTTCAAGAGGTTCACTTTGGAGTTCAAAAGTTGAAACGGGTTGAATCGGACGAAAATTGTAAAAGTTAGCGCAAATGTTAAATATAGGTCACTTCTGGTTTGAATTAGGGCACTTGTTGAAATAAGGTCACTTCCGGTTTATTTGGGTAACTTCCGGTTGATTTGTGTAACCTCCGGATTCCGTGAGGTCACTTCCGGTTCGATTCGGGGTCACTTCCGGTTTACCTGTGGTCATTTCCTGTTTACCTAAGGTCACTTCCGGTTTGATTTGGGGCACTTGCGGTTCATTCTGGGTTATTGGGGGCACTTCAGGGTCAATCCAAGATGGCTGCCACACTGGAAGTGGGGGTCAAGGGTTGAATTGTGGAAGTGCGGGTGAAGGGGGTGAATATGGTAAGGATGAGGTGAATAAAAGGTGCAATGGGTTGAATCGGTTGAAAAATGTAGAAAAACCAAATTTTGGAGTATTTCGTTGAATTTCAAATTTGAAAGTTTGGAATTTTTGGTAAGTGGGAAGTGTGAAATTATGGACACAGGGTGTCCATAAAATCATTCCATTATTTGTACCGTTGTCTCCACCAGGGGGGGTGGTTTGCAGACACGCTGGTCACAATTCAACAGCCTTTCACATAAAGGTGTAAAATTTGAACGAGATTGTATGGAAAGCCGGCATTTGTAGTATTATACTCGTTCATTCAAAACAACCTAAACTGATGACATTCCTTTTCCGTTTTACAGCCTTTTCTTTACTCACCGATATCTTTGAATATTGGGTCATGTTGAGACAGGGCGAATTCATTGGTCACGGCATTAAGGTGAGTGAAGGCGTAGAATGCCCCAACTTTGATGGGGGTCAAGTTCGCCTCCCTCCACACGGCCACTCTTACGACGGCTTCGTTCTGCAATAGTCTAAAACCAAATATTACTTCAGTATGCATGCGTGAAGTGCAATAACAGTAAATCGACAGGTTGCTTACTTGTTTTATGTCTACGATGCTCAATGGCACCAACCGATCCCCCCGTACCGACACCATTCTGCTTGGCTGTTTCTAAGTTGAAACAAACAGACGTACAATCAAGTATAAAGTCTCCTTTGTACTATATACTCCTTGTAGCCTGTACCCAAAAAGGAGTTTCTTTGCATCGAGGTTTATGCAAAGAGCTCACGTAATTATATTGCTGCGTTTTGGTGAAGTGAATGAGTGTTCCGTCTGTACGACTGGTCTTTTAATGCACCCCTCTTCAATGGCAGAACGCGGATGAATTTAAAGACATCAAATGAGAATAATCCTTTATAAAAATTGAAATTGACTGAAGCAAACGTGAGTTCATGTTTTTATTGAAAACAACAGTGCTGACGCCGTACGAGATTGGTTTTTCGCTTTCCAAATAAGGCATGCGCGTTCCCGCGGCAGGGGAGAACCGCGGCTGGTTCTTCCAGCTTGGCTGCGCGCGGGGCATTGTGGGTCTTGTACGTGCACGCACACAGGCTGGCAGGCATGGGAAAATGTTACAAATACATGTTACAAAAAAGTTACAAATGCTAAGCGTTAAAAATGAAATGTTTCAAAAAAGTTACAAATGATAAGCGGGAAGAATAAAAAGGGAAATACATTATTGTGAAATGTGAAAATGTTACAAATGTTACAAAAAAGTCACAAATGCTAAGCGGAAAGAATAAAAAGGGAAATAAATTATTGTGAAAAATGGGAAAATGTTACAAATGATACGCGGCAGAAATAAATGACATGAATTTGTGTCATGAAGAACCCACGCGGGTTTTGATACACGGCTCGTGTGCTGAAACGCTTGTGCTCCCGACCGACTGAGCTAATCAGGTTCCTTCCTTCAAGGTGGTTGAACTTGGTTAATGTAATGAATGTGTTTGTTGAATGCGTAAGCAAATTGGTGGAAATTGCTTAATGTAATGAATGTTGAATGTGAATGACAAAAGCTACAAATGATAAGCGTTGAAAATGATAAGCGGGAAGAATAAAGAGTAAAATCATTTATGACACCCAATGTGGGAATCGAACCCACTACAGGAAACTGGCTCGGGTTGACATTGCCATTAAGAATGAATGGGGGATTTTAAGCGACAAATTTGCTAATTACACAAAAAACGCTAAATGACATTTAATGGTAGCAAGCGTGACATGAATTTTTGGAACGTGTGAAAGTTTGAATGGGGTGAATGATCAGAAAATTTAAACTCTTCCCAATGAAAAGCCCACCTGCACCCCATCCAACCCCTAACTGTGACCGAAAACAATGTAGGCAAATGAACAGCATTGGCAAAATAAAATTTATTTGCAAATTTCCACCACTTCACCCTCCGAATAAATGAGTTTCAATTGGAGTCCATCTTCTGGTAATTTTGGTGGCTCAACGAAAGTCTTGGTCCATACACTCAAGGCAATTGTGGTTTCGACCCCCTCCCCATCCACCAACTTGACCTCCTCCTCCTCCTCCATCATTAGCCCAATAGCCACCAAGCTTACAGTTGTATTGTAGCCCTAGGGAATAAAAACCCAATTAGGTATACTCAGGTGAAAACTGAGAACAATTATATAACTCAAAAGTCACAAATAATTCCATAAAGTTAAAGGTCAATTCATCACAGTCACATCACATGCAATTACTAATTCATAAAATCCTTCCATTATCTGTACCGTTTTGTCCCCACCAGGGGGGTTGTTTGTAGACATGCTGGTCACAATTCAACAGCCTTTGTTGTAAAGTTGTAAAATTTGAACGAGATTGTATGGAAAGCCGGCATTTGTAGTATTCTACGCGTTCATTCAAAACAACCTAGTAAACTGATGATATTCCTTTTCCGTTTTACAGCCTTTTCTTTACTCACCGATATCTTTGAATACTGGGTCGTATTGAGGGACAGGCCGAAATCATTTGTCACGGCACTAAGGAGCGAGAATGTGTAGAAGGCCCCAACCTTGATCGGGGTCAAGGTCGCCTCCCTCCACACGGCCACTCTTACGACCGCTTCGTTCTGCAATAGTTTAAAACCAAATATTAATTCAGTATGCATGCGTGAAGTGCAATAACAGTAAAGCAACTTGTTTAACTGGGTTACTTGTTTTAGGAACACGATGCTCACTGGCACCAACCGAGCCCCGCGCACAGACACTATTCTGCTTGGCTGTTTCTAATTTGGAACAAAGACATACCATTGCGTTATCCTGCAATGTTTAATGCAAGAAAACAATTTTTTGTATTTTTAGTAGTTCTAAATAGATATTTAACATGCACGTGCGTGTAAATTAAACTTACACTTTCAACCTGTCCCTGAACGTTTACCAGCCCCTCAGGAGGGTTTCTGATAACCTCGCTGAGGGGCATTGGCAACGACGGGGGGAAAATGAGGTGGAGTGCCTCAGCCCTCAAGGCATCGCTGCACTGCACCTTCGCCCCACGTATATTCTGCTGCTCTTTTGACATAGCAGCATGTTGGGATTTATTGCCTCCGCCATGAAATGGGCGAAAACGTAACTGTTGACCTCTGTGACTCTGCTAGCCAGATGACTGAAAAGAGTCATCTTAAAAGGGGTCTTACCATCACAGAGGGCAACAGTTACGTTTTCATAATGCCCATCCATTTCACAGGTCGAATGTCGCGCCGCGTCCACCACATTTTGATTACTTTTCTGTTCATGCTGAAAGAGAAAGTGCCAAACAATAAAAATTACGAATTTTTCGGATCTTTTATTTGTATACACATTTCCATTTCATTCCAAGCCTGTGAAGAAAATTTCAAAAAATGTGCAAAGTTCTTGTCAATCTGGCGAACGCATGTCCCACTGCAGCATTTAGCGATAAGGCGAAGCACTTTACCTTCACTCGGACAAATTGCAAAACGGATGACCGAAAGCGGCCAAAGCAACTTGGAATGTTGCTTGTATTTGTATAAAATAAATAAACAAACTAGGCACATCACAAATTTGAAGTTGGAGGGGAGATACCTGAGAAAACACTTACCTCTGTCTTCAGGTTTGCTGTAACGAAGGCAGCTTGGCTTCTCCACCCGCTTTAATGCGTGGTGGAGTAAAAAAAAAAAGCCGTTTGGGCATAGCGTCACAACTTTATTAGTTACACAGATGGATAAATAGATCTTTATTGTCACATGTACAACAAAATTAAAAATGCCAAACAATCAGTGCATCTGCTAAAATAGTTTAAAAAAAAAAAAGCTAAAAGTTTATAGAAACTAAACACAACACAAAAGCTCCAGCTCTGTGGCCTAGTGGTAGTGTCCACCCTGAAACTGGAAGGTTATGAGTTCAAAACCCAGCCAGGTCATACCAAAGACTAATAAAATGGGACCCATTGCCGTAAATAATCACAGCTGTCAGGCTCAGGGCAGGGAGAGGACTCGAATGCAGAGTTTAAAAAAAATCAAGGAGTTTATTTCCTTCGTTGCCAACAGCTCCAAGAACAAAAGACTCCTCACGATGAGGGAAAAAGCGCAAAAACAAAAGCGCCTCAACATGAGGGAAAAAGGGCATAAACAAAAGCTCCTCAACACGAGGGAAAAAAGGGCTGAGAACAGCAAACAAAAAGCGCCTCAAACTGAGGGAAAAATAAAGGCAAAGTCTCACGGGCAAAGCAGGGAGGTCAAGTGGACGGCCGTGCAGAGGAAGGACCCGTGATCTGTACAAAATAAAACAGGAAGTGATAACGCGAGGGGCAGGACAAAACAAAACAATCTACAAAACCCGACAGCATGACAACAGCAATCTGAATAAAATCCGGAAGTAGGAAACGAAGTCAACTCGCTTGTTTTTTTTTCGGACACCACAATAAACCGTCAAGACATCAAATGTTTTACTGATTCAATACATAATAAACATAAAAAAAATTACCTACAAGAATAAAATGAATAAAATGGATTTGATCTAAATGTGTTCAAATTCACATTTTAAATAGTGAAAACACAAAACATGATAAATCAAACCAAGTTGGTGATTTTTGGGGGCATAAAAAGTGATTTATTCTTTCCAGCTGAATGAAAGATAGTAGTGGGATAACGTACCGTAAATTTCGGACTATAAGCCGGGACTTTTTTCTCAAATTTTGAACCCTGCGGCTTATAGTCCGGTGCGGCTTATATAGGAGTTTTTCCGTGATTTTTGTGATGACTTGATCACTTTTATACACTCGTAAAATGGCTGTGGACTGCTGTTGTGCGAAACCGCTTTGCTGGGCGGAGGATATATGGACACTGTCACTGGGGAGAAAAGTGGTGTGTTGATCGCATGTCCATCCGCCAGGCAAATAGTGCCGTATATTCACACAAAGAAGAGACAGAACGAGATCAAGACAGACATTACTGAAAGGAAGCTTTTATACACAAACTCTCATTATGGGGGACAAAAGAAGAGCATATGATGCCGCTTTTAAGCTAAAGGCAGTCGATGTTGATGACATTGTGTTGAGTCACCCTTTTCTTTATTTCACGGTCGCGTCTACTCTGGAGCTCTACGTGTCGCTCGCTAGTTTAATGCTAGAAGAAATGCATAAAACCGACGAAGAAAGAGATACTGAGAGTGTGTGGCAAAGGATAACTAACGCTATTCCAATCGGAAGACTTCGATGGTTTCAATGCACAGGAGGAAGATGAAGACGAAGCTCTTTTTTTTGCTTGTATGCTTTTTTAATCAGCCCTGTTAGTGCTGTGCTACCGTGTTGCTGCTGTGTTACCGCCGCGTCTCAGTGACTTTTACCGGTATGTTATATTTAATCAAACCCTATTAGTGCTGTGTTACTTCCGTGTTGCTGCGGTATTACTGCTGCGTCACAGGCAGTGTTTGGAAAGAAATGTTAAGGTATGTTATTAAAACTTTAAAAAAGCTCTCTGTGTCCAGTCTTATACTGAGGAGCGACTTATATGTTAAATTACATAAGATGAGCTCTTGTTTTGTGAAATATATTATTGTTTGATATATAGTTTATATATTGTTATATGGGCCTGTGGAATAATTTGAACTGCAACTGACGCCAAGTCCGATGTAAGCGGCACGCCGCACACGCAGCGTAGTTTACATAAAGGACGACGAATTTGATCGATGGATTCAATGATTTGGAGTGACACAGATGGTTTGATAAACGTAGTATTTATGTTATAGTTATTTGAATACCTGTTAATGTTACATCAGGCCCGTTCTCAGCTCCTCGTTTGTACAAACCGGATTCGGTTGAAGTCGGGAAATTGTGTAAAATGTAAATAAACCCAAAATACAATGATTTGAAAAGCACATAAGCGCCACGGCCGGAAACCAAGACTGAATGACCGTGCCCTTCGATCCCTCAGACGGCACTGCCTTAAAAACCGACATGAGTGCGTAAAGGATATTACCAAATGGGCTCAGGAAAACTTAAGAAAACCACTGTTAATAAATGCAGTTCATCTCTACATCAGTAAGTGCGGGTTAAAACTCTACCATGGAAAGCAAAAGGCGGTTATGAACAACATCCAGAAAGGCCGCCAGGTTCTCTGAGCCCGAGCTAATGTAAAATGGACTGATGAACAATGAATAAGTGTTTTGTGGTCTGATGAGTCCACTTTTCAAATTGTTTTTGGAAACACTGGACGTTGTGTGCTCTGGACCAAAGAGGACGCGGACCATCCGGACTGTTATCAACGCAAAGTTCAAAAGCCAACATCTGTGATGGTGTGGGGGTGCATTAGTTCCCATGGCATAGGTGACTTACATTTCTTTGAAGGCAACATAAATGCTGAAAAGTACATACAGATTTTGGAGCAACATATGCGACTTCTTTCTTCATGAATGCCGCTGCTTATTTCAGCCAGATAATGCCAAGCCGCAATCTGCACGTGTTACAACAGCGTGGCTTCGAAGTAAAAGAGTCCAGGTTCTCCCCTGGCCCGCTTGCAGTCCAGATACGACAGGGAAGACCCCGGACTGTTGAACAACTGAAGCGGTTCATCAAGCAAGAATGGGAAATAATTCCACACGAGAAGCTCAGAGAATTAGTCTCCTCGCTTCCAAAACGTTTGAGTGTTATTAAAAGGAAAGGTGGTATAAC
Organism: Syngnathus typhle; assembly: GCF_033458585.1. Taxonomy (NCBI): domain Eukaryota; kingdom Metazoa; phylum Chordata; class Actinopteri; order Syngnathiformes; family Syngnathidae; genus Syngnathus; species Syngnathus typhle. The sequence goes on from NC_083745.1 coordinate 12,597,883, forward strand.
GAAGTGGTAAACATGGCCTTTCCCAACTTCTACTGCATGTGTTGCAGCCATGAAATTCTAAGTTAATTATTATTTGAAAAATGAAATAAAGTTTGAGTTTCAGGATTAAATATGTTATCTTTGTAGTGTATCCAACTGAATATAGGTTAAATGATTTTCAAATCATTGTATTTTGATTTTATTTACATTTTGCACAATTTTTCAACTTCAACCGAATCCAGTTTCTACATCCATTTATCTTTTTTCTTTTGTAGGGTTACAAGGGGCAGGCTCACTGGACCAGTGGGCAGCCAATTGCAAGGCACATATTGAAAGATAAAAACCCATTGTTGATATGTGGGAGGACACCAACATACAGTGGCAAGCATTTGGTTTTCCGCCAAGAACTCTTGCGCTCGTGCATGGAAGTACTGTATTTTCTGTACTAAAAGCCGCTACTTTTTGCACAAGCTTTGAACCCTGCATTTTCTAGTCCAGTGCAGCTTACCAAGGAATTTTCCATGACCTTGATGATTTTGTATGATTTGTGCATATGTATGGAAATTAAACATTAAAACACCTTGAGCTTATTGTCCCGTGCTGCTAATATATAAACAAAACCATACTTTCCCCTAATTTTGTCTGGCGTGGCTTTTATTCGGCTGCGTTTTTTAGTCCAGAAACAGTATTCATGCATCTGTGGCCTTACGGACTTGGCTGGTGTGATTCATATTCGAATTACTCCTTGAGTGGCGCTATCAGGTGGCGAATGACGGCGATGCTCCAGGAATGCCACAGGACCCTCTGGCGCTGCAAGTGGCCCATATTGTTCACATCCGTGTAGTGTTTGGGGAAGCCAACTTCCAAACAATCCTGAAGATTCACTTTTTGATCCAAGGATGCGCCCACCGACCTATTCTTGCCTGGAAGGTTTCCCCAGAAGTACACTGAAAAAAATTATAAGTGGGCTTTACTTGAACAGATCTAGGAAACCGATTGCCTTGAAACACTCAAGCTAATTTAGTAAATGTTTTTCAAGTGTTGATAATTCAAGAATCTCTAGAGTTAACTTATTGTTGTAACATTAAGTTAAATGTTTCCATTTCTGAATACTTATCAAGTGCTCTTAACTTCCTTATGAAAAGTGTTTACTAGAAAGTTTGTAGTACTATTTACTTGTAATCATGTGTTTGTAACTTTCTAATTTCCAGTACAGTAAACTATCATATCGGTGCTGTTTAATGGAATGTGTCTAGTACTGCATACTTGTAATAAAGTGTTGGTAACTCTCTAATTTGCAGTACTGTGAACCACCAAAACAGTAGCATTTAATTGAACATTTCTATTATTCTCTACTTATAACTAAGTGTAAGCAACTCTACAATTACCAGTGCAGTAAACTAACATACCAGTAGTGTTTAAAGGAATGTTTCTACTATTGATTTCTTTTATAATTCAAGTTTTCACTTCTGAGATTACCAAGTTGATGTGACTGCACTAAGTTCTACCTTCTTATAAAATTCTAGGAAACCGATTGGCTTGAAAAAACACAGTAAAGACAACTGAAGATTTATAAGGAAGCAGATCCTTTATTAATACTATCCCAACCTTAACTGACAAAGCAGCAAAAAAATGAAATATGAAAAATTCTGAGTCAACACAGTAGAACGAGATAAACATAACTAAACTAAACAAAAAAAACAACTAAAAACATCAAAAACATCCCCTAATAAGAAAAGGGGTGTTAAAATGCATTAAAAAACAAAAAAACAATCAGTATTCAGAAATTAGCAAAACTGTTTAAATTAAAGTGCAGTATAATTATAGCAGGCCTCTTTTTTGAACAGGGTACCACAATGCCTGCATGATACAACTAAGCCTGTTTGAAACATCTGAACAAGAACACTAACATTTTGTCCTGAAGTGCATTTTTCAAGGTTTGAATTTTTGGTCTCAGATTTCCAACTCCCAAGTTTAGCATCACCCTCTGCACAAACTCAAAGGTGTTGCGCATCTTTTTGGGATAGTCCAGATGAAGGGCATACATAAGCACAAATGTGAGGCAAAACGCATCAGAGAGACCGCCAGCGGTATCCATTGCCACGGTACCTTCAAGTATTATGCAGTGTGTCACAGTTGCAGGGTGAGGGCCCAACAGATCGAGTGGTTCACCTTCTGGGACAACAGTCATGATGGCAACTGGTACCTGTGACTCCACAAGATCTGGAGACTGAAAAAAAATAAAAAGCAGCCTATTCCTCTGGGCCCCACTTCAACTTGTGACCCCTCTGTTGTTGCCCTGGTGTTTTTTGTTTTGTTTTGTTTTTTACAGATATTTGAAAATGAATATTAACTTCCAAAAACACTGCACGGGGCTCTGCTTTATGCAGATGAACTGTATCTTTCATGTCACACTTCAATATGTATTTTTTCCAAATATTGTCCTATTGTTGAATATAAATGTTAGATCAGGTATATACACATAAAAGTCAAATGACCAAAGTTAATGAAAAGTAAATCAAAGACAAAAACAGCTTCTTATTACTGTATATGAGTTGCACAAGACCAAGTGAATTTAGGCCTGTTCCAATTGTTGTATTTTTAATGACACAATGACAGCTAGTACTTACATAACTGACTCTGAAGAACTCAGCCCAATCGTCACCAAAAAAGACTGGGAGACACTTAGCGAGCTATAGCGAGCTCGATGTGCGGGGCTGACAGTCACACAGGATTGACAGTCACAAACAGGATTGCACTTCAGGAATCTGCAGATGTCCGTATTGTCTCTGCTCGACATGAACACCATATTTTCAAAGAGCCAGAAGAAAGGCCGGTCGTCACCCTCCAACTTCAGCAGCGTCAAAATGTGGTAGAATTCAAGGAAGAGCCTTCCGGTGCCATCAAACAAGCCTTTCCGTAGGGGATTGACCATGAAGAGGTCGTTGCAAGGACTTCCTCCAATCAGCAGAACAAAAGGGCCCCATTCAGCGAAGTGTTTCCTTATGATGGTGCAGACGTCGCTGACGTATTCAATCTTGCCAGCGTGCTTGATCATACCCACCGCGATGGAATCCTCACAAATCTCTTACGCAATGTAGCGTTCCATCTTGATGCCAAGGACCTTGAGCCCCAGGTATCCTGTTGCAATACAGTCACAGAGTAACAGAACCTTCAAGGGCTTGTGTCTATCTGCAGCGATGGCCGGGTAATCTGTATGAGGCTCAAACTCCATGGCGCTGTTGTTGGCAGAGAAGTCTTGGACCTTGACGCTCCAGTCTGGCCTGAGTTTGAGCTTTGCCTCGCGCTGTGTTGGCTGGCAAATGTAGCAGCTCCACGGATCAATATCTTTCAGATCACAAAAGGTTACCTCTCCCACTAGGATCTCCACGCACTCCTTACAGAAACATGACCTCTGACCCGCCACAGCACACGGTGCAGTACGACTGGTAGCCATCTTCATCGTAGCAATGGAGTGTTTCTGTGAAGTATTTCTTGCATTTGAAACAATGACCACCTTCAAAGAATGGGTGCTGCAACAACCACATCAGGCGACCCGCAAGCCAAGCAACAATCTTCGATTTTTGTGCCTTTGTCTCGAAGCCTCTCAATTAAAGTGTCTTTTGTGTAAGTGTAGTTGCAGGAGCTTGCTCAACTCTTAAAAGCATGTTTTCTTTTCACAGGCGGCTGGTAGTCAGTGTTAGCAGAGTTATTTAAATAAAAAGAGTCATACTGTGGAGACAGAGAAAACGACTACTCACTTTGGTTTGCCAGTGCCCAATTAACACATTGGTAACACCTGGATTTTATTAAGAACATTTGTCAAACAGAAATAGTAAAAGCAGTACTTCCTGTGTAGCATCCTTCAAAATAAAACTCTCAATATACAGAGCACATATACTACTAACACCCCCACTTGCTCTTAGTATATTGGTAAATACATGCAAACTAGAAATACAATGATTTTTCTCAAGGTAATGCATACACATTTCATAAACATGTAAACATTTTATGTTTACACAGACATAATCATTCATAAACAGCTTCGTGGCCTAGTGGAAGAGTGTCCGGCCTGAGAATGGAAGGTTGTGGGTTCAAACCCCGGCCGGGTCATACCAAAGACTGTAAAAACGGGACCCATTGCCTCCCTGCTTGGCACTCAGCATTAAGGGTTGGAATTGGGGGGTTAGATCACCAACTGATTCCCGAGCGCGGCACCGCTGCTGCTCACTGCTCCCCTCTCCCCCAAGGGATGGATTAAAATCACACGAGGATGGGTTAAATGCAGAGGACAAATTTCACCACACCCAGGTGTGTGTGTGACGATCATTGGGACTTTTATCTTTTATCTTTAATCTTTAATCTTTAAATAGCACCAAATTCATCATATGATAGAAACACATTCCATAAACAAATTTCTACTCTCCAAACATAAATGCCACAAAATTCATCAACTTGGACTTTGTTGGAGGTTTTATCATGAGATCAACCACCATATATTCTGCCATCGTTAACAGTTGATCTTACAAGGTGGTACTTTCTGTCAACATGTTTACATTGTTGTCTTTGTACAGGATTTTTAGCTAAGGCTATGGCTCCTTGATTCTCTTCATAAACCTTTGGCTGCTTGTAATGATACCCATCAACACCATCTAACAGTTGTACTAAATACAGACATTCTTGTACAGTTGAAGCCAAGGCCATGTATTCAGCTTCACACGTTGAAAGAGCTACTGTTGCTTGTCTTTTGGTTTTCCATGAAATTAAGGGACCAAATTTGCTCAAGCTAACACAATAACCTGACGTGCCACGTCTGTCAGTATCATGTTCAGCCCAGTTTGCATTTCTGAATGCTTCCAACCCAAGTGGTTCACCATCACTCTTTTTGTAACACATCTTTTCCTTTGTGCCCTCAGTACATGTTTTATTGTAGCCCATTGTTCTATAGTTGGTTTGGAAAGGTATTGTGAAGGTTTGCTCACTACAAAGCTTAGATCTGGTCTGGTACATGTTGATAAATTGATTAAGCTGCCAACAGCCTCTCTATATTTCTTCAGCTCACTCGTTTTCAGAATAGTTAAGCTTAGGTTCACATGGTGTTGCTCATGGCTTACAATCTTGCATATCAAATCTGTCAAGTATTTTGTCAACATATCTTTTCTGTGACATTGTTATACAGTGATCAGTTTGATGAAAATCAATACCCAGAAAGATGTTTAGTTCACCCAAGTCTTTCATTCTGAATTTAGCTGTGAGCATTTCTTTTACATTCTTCATCACATTGTCATCACTGGCAACAATAATCAGGTCATCGACCCATATCACAATGACCACTTTTTGATTTTCTGTTTCTTTAGTGTACACACAATGATCAGCTGGATTCTGAATAAACAGATTGTCACACAAGAAATCATGTACCGTTTTTTTGCCGTGTATAGTGCGCAAAATTTAACTAATTTATTGTCCTAAAATCTGGGGTGCGTATTATACATGGGTACAAAAAAAATGTTATTTATTTTTTTTTAATTTTTTTTTTTTTTTTAAAGAAAGTCATGGTACAACAAAACCAACAACAGAACTGACCGACAAAGTCGTGGAACAAAAAGACAGGGCGACATTACCAAAGACAGGAACAGAATGACAGTAACACACGCAATGATCCAACGGTGAGCGAGGGGCAGACAGGACTTAAATACAAAACACGTTACATCGATTGAGGTGACACAGGAAGAGAGGGGCGACGCGAACAGAAACTATGGCAACCTAGACACATAGCAAAACTGGGGACGAGACATGACAAATCTCCCCCGAAATAAAACTCACCTTTCTTCTTGTTTGTTGTCAATCGCGCATCGCATTCAGCCATCCTGCCCAACACACTTAGTCAAAAAAATCCATAATTGACGACACATCGTTTGATGCGATGGTGCAATCCTTGATGGTGTGTTATTGTCAAATATTGTTTGTTTTTGTTGTGTTCCTCAATAAAACAGTCTTTGTTTAACTTCAACTCCTTTATTTCCACATGTCCGTTTCTTGTTAGCTGTTAGTTCCTTGCTCGCTCTCTAGTCATTTGCAGTTTTCGCGATAACATAACAACAGCGATACTACATATTCCTCCTTTGTTTAGAATACAAAAACATTTTTTTTCTTTTTACATCAATACAAGTTGTCTCACATATAACAACAAACAAACTTATAGTCTCTCTTTTCAAGTCTCTCTGTATCGGATGGGCTTTCTTATCACTCGGCCCTTCCTGGTAGTGATGATATCAGATACAGCTGGGTCCGGTTCAGGTGGTCTCTCGGTTGCATGGTCGGTATTAGCAATCGGCACATCCACAGAGTCACTGTTGATTTGAGCATGAACCAATGGATGCTCAGGAACATCAAAGTCCATTATAATAGGCGTATGTCGTAGATGTTTGACATTCCTGATCACTTTTGATGCATCCTCTGTATTGACCAGCTCAAAAGAATTGTCGGCTGTGTTTCTCAAAAGAACATATCTGACATCTTTAAAAGTAGAATCCAGCTTTCCGTTCTCCATACTAGCAATGTAAACTGTCACGGACAGAGCAGGGAGAGGACTCGAACGCAGAGTTGGATAACTCACTGGCTTTATTGTCTCTGTGGATGGCCGCTCCGAACCAAAGGCGCCTCGCAAGGAGGGAAAAAGTGCCAACAAAAAGTGCCTCAACCCGAGGAAAAAGGGGATAACCAAAAGCGCCTCTACTTGAGGGAAAAAACGGGCCGGGAACAGCAAACAAAAGACGCCTCACACGGAGGGAAAAAACAAGGCAAGAACACACAGGCAAGGTTCCGGAGATAGCTGTGGCTATGGATTCGCTGGTGGTCATGGTAAACAAGACGCACTGGCACAAGGCGATGGGACGACGCGGGCTAAATAGATCTACGGGGGAAGGGTGAACACAGGTGCAGACAATCAGGGCTGATGACACAGGTGTATGTGGTTGTCATCCCGGGGAGGTCAAGCGGACGGTTGTGCAGGGGAAGGAGCCATACTCTGTGCAAAATAAAACAGGAAGTGAACACACAAGGGACATGACAAAACAAAACGATCTACAAAACCCTAACATCATGACATAACCCCCCCCACTAGGACCGGATCCCAGACGGACCAGGAGCATCGGGGTGAGCAGCGTAGAAGGCCTCCAGCAGGCCGGGATCCAAGATGTAGCTGCGAGGAACCCATTGCCTCTCTTCTGGCCCATAACCCTCCCAGTTTACCAGGTACTGCCAGCCCCTACCCCTCCTGCGCACGTCCAGCAGCTCTTTGACCGCGTACGCCGGCCCACCCCCTACAGTACGCGGGGGCGGAGGCGGCTCGGGAGCCGGCACCATCCCACTTTCCTTGACCGGCTTGAACTTCCCCACGTGGAAGGTGGGATGCACGGCGAGGGACCGGGGCAGGCGAAGACGTACAGCCGCTGGGCTCACGACCTTAGCAATCGGGAACGGCCCCACAAAACGGGGGGCCAACTTCCTGGAGCCCACCTGGAGGGGAAGGTCCCGGGCGGACAGCCAGACCCGTTGACCCCGCTGGTAGGCGGGCGCCGGCCGTCGTCTCCGGTCGGCCATCTTCTTAACTTGGTCCCCCTGGCGGACCAGCGTGGCTCGTGCGGCTGCCCAGATGCGCCGACATCTCCTCACCACGGCGCGCGCCGAGGTCACCGACACCTCCGGCTCGTTGGCGGGGAAGACCGGGGGCTGATAGCCGAAAACACACATGAAAGGGGACATACCAGTCGCCGTGGTCGGGAGGGAGTTGTGGGCGTACTCTACCCATATCAAGTTTTTACTCCACGTGGAGGGGTTCTGGGTTACCAGGCAGCGGAGGCCGGTTTCCAGTTGCTGATTTATTCGTTCGGCCTGGCCGTTTGCCTCTGGGTGGTAGCCTGAAGTGAGACTTACAGTGGCCCCTATGAGCTTGCAAAATTCTTTCCAGAACCTGGACACGAACTGGGGGCCCCTATCTGAGACCACGTCCCTTGGGAACCCGTGTATTCGAAAGACCTGGTCCATGAGGACTTCGGCCGTCCGTTTGGCCGAGGGCAGCTTGGGCAAGGCAATGAAGTGGGCCATCTTGGAAAATCGGTCCACCACTGTGAGTATAGTCGTTTTACCCTTGGATTCGGGAAGTCCCGTGACAAAGTCCACTGAGATGTCGGCCCAGGGGCGAGAGGGAATGGGGAGAGGTTGTAGCAGGCCTACCCGGGCGCCGGGGGTGTTCTTGTTGCGCGCACAAACCGAGCAGGCTGCGACGTACTCCCGGACGTCGGCCGCCATGGAGGGCCACCAGAAGCGCCGCTGTACCACGTACAGGGTTCGTTGCACGCCGGGATGGCAGGCGAGCCGGGAGGTGTGCCCCCAGTGGATGACTTGGGGCCGCAACGGGGGTGGCACAAAAAGGCGATTCGTTGGGCAGCCGTCAGGGGGTGGTGCGTCGCCATTGGCCTGCTTTACTTGCTCTTCAATGGGCCAGGTCACGGCCCCCACCACACAGCGAGGGAGAAGAATGGGTTCGGGCTCCTTGGTCTCCGGGTCTGGGCTGTAGACACGTGATAGGGCATCGGGTTTGGCATTCTTCGACCCTGGTCTGTACGACAAGGTGAAATTAAAACGGTTAAAAAAAAGCGACCACCGTGCCTGGCGTGAGTTCAGCCGTTTGGCATTTTTGATGTACTGCAGATTCTTATGATCCGTCCACACTAGGAAGGGTTGTTGGGCTCCCTCCAGCCAATGTCTCCACTCCTCCAGCGCCTGCTTCACCGCCAACAGCTCCCGATCTCCTACATCATAATTCTGTTCGGCGGGGGTCATCCGTCGGGACAGGTAGGCGCACGGGTGAAGCTTGTTGTCCTCGGGTGACCTTTGGGAGAGGACGGCGCCGATTCCTCGACTGGAGGCGTCTACCTCCACCACGAACTGGCGAGTGGGGTCGGGTAGTGTGAGGATCGGGGCGGTGCTGAATCGCCTCTTAAGCTCCTGGAAGGCGGCCTCTGCCTCCGTGGTCCAACAGAAGGGGGTCGTCGGAGAAGTCAGAGCGTGCAGCGGGGTCGCTGTGGCGCTGAAGCCTCGGATGAACCGTCTGTAGAAGTTCGCGAAACCCAGAAACTGCTGCACTTTCTTACGGCTATCGGGTCGGGGCCATTGGGTCACGGCACTTACTTTGGCCGGGTCCATTTGGACTTTACCGGGTGCGATGATGAAGCCAAGGAAGGATATGGTGTCGACATGGAACTCGCTCTTCTCCGCCTTCACGTACAGGCGATGGTCCAGGAGGCGTTGTAGGACAGACTTAACATGGTGTTCATGGGTCTCCATATCCGGCGAATAAATTAGAATGTCATCCAGGTAGACATAAACAAAATGATCTATAAAGTCTCCCAGAACATCATTAATCATCGCTTGGAACACAGCAGGGGCATTGGTGAGCCCAAATGGCATCACTAGGTACTCGAAGTGTCCTCGGGGGGTGTTGAACCCCGTCTTCCACTCATCTCCCTCCCTGATGCGCACGAGGTGGTAAGCATTACGCAAGTCGAGCTTGGTAAAAACTCGGGCTTGCTACAACTGGTCGAAGACCGTCGCCATGAGCGGAAGGGGGTATCGATTCTTTATAGTGATTTGGTTGAGGGGGCTATAATCTATGCAGGGGCGTAGGGTGCCGTCCTTTTTGCCCACGAAGAAAAACCCCGCCCCTGCAGGGGAGGACGAGGGTCGAATTAATCCGGCCTTGAGCGAGGTGTCTAAATAGTCATTCAGGGCTCGTTTTTCGGGTTCGGAAAGGGAATAAAGCCTCCCCTTGGGTATTGCAGCCCCAGGCAGGAGTTCTATAGCGCAATCGTATGGACGGTGGGGTGGTAGCGAGCTGGCTTTAGCTTTACTAAAGACCTCCGCGAGATGGTGGTAACATGCGGGGACCCCTAACAGGTCCGGGGTTTCGGAGTCTGAACTAGGGTTGGGGGTAAGGTTGATCGGGGAATGAGGGGTAAGGCACGACCCGTGGCAACGGGATCCCCATTCCCTTATCTCACCGGACCCCCAGTCCACGATGGGGTTATGCCGCGATAGCCACGGGTATCCGAGGATGATCGGGCTCATGGGAGAGGTAACCACGTGTAGCATGATCTTTTCATGATGGTTACCGAATGACAGAGAAAGGGGTTCCGTGATTTGAGATATGTCAAATAGCGCATGCCCATTGAGTGCCTTGGCCTTCACAGTCTTGGCTAGGGGTTCGGTTCTTACTCCTAACTGCCGGGCGAAAGCCCAGTCGATTAAGCTCTCGTCCGCCCCGGAGTCAATTAACACTCCGAGTTGGAGGCTTTTCCCGGAACAGGTAAGGGTACCGATGGGTAGGTTTCGACCCTTCTGCTGGCTACCGGAGAAGGCGCTTACCTTCATAGTCTTTCTTTCGGGGCAGGAGACGACAAGATGTCCCCGAACGCCGCAGTAGTAGCAACGACCTTCCCGGTACCGGCGTTGCTTCTCTTCGGCGCTCACTTTGGCTCGGCCGAGTTGCATGGGTTCAGCCCCGGGCGGTAGTAGTGCCGTGCTCGACCCTTGGCGGTGTGTCTCGCGGTGCGGTGATGCCCACCTGGCCACGGGGGGGAAGACGGTCGCGCTCCGGCTTGCGCGCTGTTTCCTCCGGTCCTGCAGGCGATTGTCGGTGCGGACTGCCAGGGCGATGAGCGCGTCGAGGTCCGGGGGGAGGTTGAGAGGAACGAGTAGGTCCTGGATGGTTCCCGAAAGACCTTTGAGGAAGAGGTCGTACAGGGCCGTCTGGTTCCACCCGCATTCCGCGGCCAGAGTGCGGAAGCGGATCGCATAGTCGCTGACGGACTCCCGACCCTGGGACAGCTGGAAGCGCTCGCGCGCCTTTTCCCGGTCCGAGGAAACTGGATCGAACACCGTGCGCAGAGCCTCGACGAACGTGGAAAGAGTGTGGCACGTGGGAGAATCCCGGGCCCATTCTGCCGTTGCCCATGCCCGGGCTCTTCCAGTCAAGTAGGAGACCATGTAGGCCACCCGGGAGCGCTCGGTGGGGAAATCGCCTGGGGACCGCTCAAAATGCATCTGGCACTCCGTTACGAAGGCTTTGCTGCCCCCAGGTTCTCCAGCGTACCGTTCTGGAGGGGCCAACCTGACACCCATTGCCATGAGCGCGGGCGCCGGCCGATCGATCGGGGGGGACACTGGGGGGCTTGGGTTCGCTGTTGGTCCAGGGGTCAGTAATCGGACAATGTCCTGCATCTGCTGGCTCAGTGATCCCACCTGAGCCGCCACCGCCGCTCTAAAGTCGTCTTGGTTCCTCCGGATCTCCTGGACATCCACTCCCAGGGCCTCGACCTGCTGCTGGTGTTGGGCTAGCGTCGATGCCTGGGAGCGCACCGCGGAGGCCAGCCGTTCTGACTCTGCCGAGTCCATGTCTGGCCAGTGCGTACTGTCACGGACAGAGCAGGGAGAGGACTCGAACGCAGAGTTGGATAACTCACTGGCTTTATTGTCTCTGTGGATGGCCGCTCCGAACCAAAGGCGCCTCGCAAGGAGGGAAAAAGTGCCAACAAAAAGTGCCTCAACCCGAGGAAAAAGGGGATAACCAAAACCGCCTCTACTTGAGGGAAAAAACGGGCCGGGAACAGCAAACAAAAGACACCTCACACGGAGGGAAAAAACAAGGCAAGAACACACAGGCAAGGTTCCGGAGATAGCTGTGGCTATGGATTCGCTGGTGGTCATGGTAAACAAGACGCACTGGCACAAGGCGATGGGACGACGCGGGCTAAATAGATCTACGGGGGAAGGGTGAACACAGGTGCAGACAATCAGGGCTGATGACACAGGTGTATGTGGTTGTCATCCCGGGGAGGTCAAGCGGACGGTTGTGCAGGGGAAGGAGCCATACTCTGTGCAAAATAAAACAGGAAGTGAACACACAAGGGACATGACAAAACAAAACGATCTACAAAACCCTGACATCATGACAGTAAACAACATCACTAACTTTAAAGTTGTGCTCCTTTGCTCTGTTGGGCTGGTCAGCATACTGTTTCATTTTAGTTTTGTACTCCATGTGATGGCTTCTGATATCAACAGTTTTCTCCTTTCCTTTTGGTACTTCACTCGCCTTCTCCAGAGTTGGACACTTGGTGCGGATGTCTCGTCCAAACATAAGCATGGCTGGCGTCTCTCCTGATGCTCTATGTGGTGTAGAGCGATATGCCATTAAAATTTGTGAAAGCTCCTTTTTCCACACCTTTCCTTCACATTTAGTTGCTCTTAAGGCTTTCTTTAGGTATCTATGAAATCTCTCAATTTTCCCATTGCTCTTTGGATAATAAGGTGATGCTCTAATGTGCTTGATTCCACAGGATTTAAGGAAGTCTTCAAAACAGTTTCCTACAAACTGCCTGCCATTATCAGTGACTGCCTCTAAAGGGTAACCAAATCTAGCAAACACCTTCTTTACTTCTGCAACTACAGTGTCTGATGAAATGTCAGAAATGATGACAGCCTCTGGAAATGAAGTATAGTAGTCTATCATGGTTAGGATGTACTGGTTCTGGATAGGACCTATCAAATCAATACCTATCTTGGTCCATGGTCTAGGTGGTAGCTCTAATGGTTGAAGAGGTTGATCTTCATGTAATGGCTGGTTAAGAACACAAGCGGAGCAGTTTCTAATCAGTCTCTCAACATCAAGGTCCATGTTGGGCCAATAGAATTTGCTCCTTAGATATTGTTTTGTACGGACCACCCCTTGGTGAGTCTCGTGTCCGATCCTCAGTGCTTGTTTCACCATTGCTCTCGGCAGCACTATCCTGTGTCCTCTCAGCACAAGTCCATCATACCTGCTCAAGTCTCCAGCACATCTGTTATAGGGCTGCAATTCCTCTGGAATTGGGTTTGGCCATTTTCCTGTCTCCAGTATTAACTTTAGTTTCTCCATTGTGTCATCCTCTGTCATTTTCTGTTTTATGTCATCAATACTTATGGCTTGTATTTCATTCAGGGTTACTGACAACACTCTGTCCACGTATGTTTCTACATACTCACAGCAGTCTCTTGTCTCTTGTAATGAAAGTCTCGATAGTGAATCTGCAACATTGGTCTTTCCAACTATGTGTTCTATTTTGTAGTCATATGGTAGTAGTCTTAAACCAAGTCTCTGTATTCGCGGTGGTGACAGTGTTGCTTTCTCAGGGTTGAACATGTAAATGAGAGGTTTATGATCTGTTTGTAAAGTAAACTTGGCCCCCCATAGGTAAGGTCTAAAATGTTCCACTGCCCATACACATCCTAAAGCCTCCCGTTCTATCTGTGAATAACGACGTTCTGTTGGGGTCAGTGAACGGCTTGCATAGGCTATTGGCTTGTTCTGTCCATCCGATTGTGTCTGCATCAAAACAGCACCAAGTCCAACTGGACTTGCATCACTGATCACAACAGTTGGTGCCTCTAGTTTAAAGTAGGCCAAGCATGTCTCACTCACCAAAGCATCTTTCATTGCTTGGAATGCTCTTTCTGTTTCTTTTGTCCACTTCCATGCTTGTCCTTTTCTAGTGAGTCTCCTTAGTGGTTCTGATAAATTTGCATAATTTGGTATGAACTTCATCAGAAATCCACAAGTACCTAGAAATGAACGAAGCAGTTGAATGTTCTCAGGTCTAGGCGCTTTGCAGACAGCCTCAACCTTTTTTGGGTCTGGTTTGATTCCTTCGGAAGAGATCACATGTCCAAGTATCTCTATTTGTTGTAGTCCAAAAGCACACTTGTCTCTGTTCAGGGTTAAACCTCTGTTCTTGAATCTCTGAAAGACTTGTCTTAGTCTCTGTTCCAGTTGCTCATCATTCTCTCCAAAAACCACTACATCATCCATGTAGCAAACTGTGCCAGGCATTCCACATAACAGAGTCCATAGCCTTCTGATAGGCTTCAGGTGCACTTGATAGTCCAAAGGGAACTTTCTTGAAACGGTAGCACCCTCTATGTGTGATAAATGTTGTCAAGGGTCTGGATTCTGGAGCTAGATCACATTTCCAAAACCCTTTCCTGGCATCCAGTTTAGCGAACACTTTTGCTCCCTGCACTGCTTGTAAGATGCTATCTACTGTTGGTACTGGGTGTCTTTCCCTAATTATTTATTCACTTCCCTGAGGTCTTCACATAATCTTACTTCTGGCGTTTCTTTCTTGGGAATGATTAGAATGTTAGAAACCCATTCAGATCCTTCATTCACTTCCTCTATAATATCTTGTTCTAGCATCTTGTCTAGCTCCTGGTTTACAGCTTCTATCATGTGGTAAGGGACTCTCCTTAGTCTCTGTGCTATAGGTGGTACTTTTTCATCGACTGTTACCTTGTGGCTGTATCCTTTAATCTGACCAAGTCCTTTGAAAACTTGTTGGAACTCGCTGACAAGTTTGTCAAATCTCTCTTCTTGTGATACTTTGTTCACCGTTTCTCCTGTGTTAAGTATTTCTAACTCAAAGCTTGTTTTTCTGCCTAACAGTGCTTCTACATTTCCTTCTATCACATATGTTATCTTTGACTTCATTGTTTTTCCATCTCAATACTCCCTCAAAGTAACCTACACATTTAAGTGGAGTAGTTTGTGCATATGCATAAAATCTCTTTTTAGTTGGTTTAAGTTTTGTTAAAGTGGATAATGTTCTTTGGAACAGGTCCTCTCCTATGAAGTTTCTTCCACTTCCTGTATCTATGACCATTTTCAGCCATTGTCCATTTACATTGACTCTTTCTGTGCCTTCAGGATCTACAGCATCGATAAACTCATCTGAGTCTGAATCAGAAAGTTCCTGCACTACTGCTCTCACTGGTTTACCAGTCTTTGATTTATCTTTTTCCTTACTTCTGTCTTTATATTTGTCACTGTTACTTTCTCCCTGTGCTTTCTTTTTCTTCTTGAGACACATGCGAGCATAATGTCCCGTTTTCTTACAGAAAAGACACGTTGCTGTCTTAGCTCCACAGTCGTCTGCTGTGTGAGTGTCCATTCCACATCTGTAACACTGGGTGGTGCTGTTGGCTTGCCCTTGGCTGCCTCTCCTTCCTTGCTTCGCATCTCCGGTCCGTCTGGGATCCACACGCACACTCCTCTCGGTGAAGCGAATGCGGTCGTCTCCAGCTTTGTGATAAGCACTCTCCGTGAAAAGTTTAGACTCTGCCTGCGCTGCTTCAAAAGCTCTCGCAGTTGACAACGCTCTATCTAAACTCAGTCCATCTTCCTGAAGCAGTTTGTCACGCAGCTTCCTCACCGCACATTTTTCCACTATCTGATCTCTTATCATATCGTCCAGTGCACCAAAGTCACATGATTTCGCCAATTCTCTCAACGCATTCACAAAAGCATCTACTGACTCATCAGTACACTGAGCCCTCTGTCTAAACTTGTGTCTCTCCAGGACTACATTTCTTCGTGGTGTGAAATACGAGTCTAGAGCAGCAACAGTCTGTGCATACGTACTTTCGCTTCCAGGTAGATTGGCAAAAATTCTTTGCGTAGGTGCTCCAATGCAATGCAGTAATGTGGCCCTCCTCACTAAGTCTGGTGCATTAATAGTTCCACTGGCAACTTCGAAAAAACTGTAGGAGTCCTTCCACAGGCTATATTCTGTGAATAAATCAGACGCCCCAAGGTTCAACGCAGCAGGCGCGTTCAGTTGGGCGTACCTGGGTTCAGGTGCAGCTTGTCCCAGCGCGGCTCCGGCACCATCGCCGTTCGACATGGCCAACACGATACAGGTGTCTTCTCACTTTTTTTTTTTTCTCAGTATGGACGTAGAATCCTAGTCGTCCTTTCTTGCATCTGGGTTCGTGATTAACCGTTTCCTCGTCGCCAAAATGTTGTGTTCCTCAATAAAAGTCTTTGTTTAACTTCAACTCCTTTATTTCCACATGTCCGTTTCTTGTTAGCTGCTAGTTCCTTGCTCGCTCTCTAGTCATTTGCAGTTCTCGCGATAACATAACAACAGTAATACTACAGTTTTTAATCTCCATCGCGGACCGGACGTCATACGGAGGCCGCCATTACAGATGCGCAGAACGTATGCGCAAGACACGTCAGCTATATTAAGAGCGAGATATGTTTTCTTCCTATTAGTTTCAATTCACAGTTTGATTAGCAGTTTCAATCAGCAAATAACAAAATGCGTATTACAGGTAATATTTTATTTCACAACACTTTGCCTTGTTCTTTTTGTCTCTGCTGTTCATTTCAAACACGCTCCATACGACCGCAATGCTCTTGTATCAGACGCTCGCTCGATCACCTGCTAGTTTGCTGTCTGTCACAATGTACCCTACACAAATCCGAAACATTTGTTGCGGCTCCGAGTCACGACGAGGGGCAAGTTTTGGTTTCCAAGGGTGTTTTTATTCCTCTTCAACGTCTCTCCCATACAGATCCGCCTTTTTCACGTCCGCAGCCCATGCGCGCACGGAGCGCGGTGGTGCGTTTAGGGGCAGTCGGAGAAATCAACGCCAACAAAAAATATTACATCCAGCCTAGTTAAGACCATACCAAAGACTATAAAAATGGGACCCATTGCCTCCCTGCGTGTGTGACGATCATTGGGACTTGAAAAAAAAATAAATAAAAAAAATTTAGAAAAAATTCATAAAAATTGGGTGTGTATTATACATGGGTACAAGCTTTTTTCCAGCATCAGCATGCCATTCTTAGGGTGCGTACTATACATGGGGGCGCACTATACACGGAAAAAAACGGTAACATTTTGTTCCAGTTTGTACCTATTGTTTTAAGCCATAGTGATTTTCCCAGCTTACACACCAACATTTCACCTTTGTCAGATGTGACTTCATAACCTTCTGCTTGTGCCATATAAATCGCAAAATCAATTTGGCGCATGAAGACGCAGCCAGAGAGTGTCAGGTTACAGTCAGCGCGGTAGGAGTTGGAAGAAGCAGTAAAAACTCCACCAAACTCGTCATAATGACCCGTGATATATAAGTCGTACGGCGTCAGCACTATGTTGTGTTCAATAAAAACATGAAGAACTCACGTTTGCGTCAGTCAATTTTAATTTTTATAAAGGATTATTCTCATTTGATGTCTTTAAATTAATCCACGTTCTGCCATTGAAGCGGGGTGCATTTAAAGACCAGTCGTACAGACGGAAACGTTTTGTGATCAAATCTTTCATAACGAGAATGATTTGAGTGAATTGATTTGAATGTTGCTGATTAGCTAAAGAATACAGTGTGGTGTAAATTAGCACTCAACCAGCTGTTCGTCTCCCATTGTTGGCTGACTCTTCCGCGAGTGAGATCAGATAAGAGATTCAAGAGTTTTAATTCGCCATGTTTGAGCGTGCCAAACAAGGAATTTGATTTCGGTAAAAACACACCCTCTGTTCAACAGTTAGGTGACTAACAACACTCAGGACATGTGAATAATGGCAAAAACAGTGTAGACAAATTCAAAAAGATAACTTGAATTGCCGCTTTCCTGTGGAACAATGCAACTAAACCTTTGCTAGACTTTGTCTACTTAGTAAATTAACACACAATAACAATAAGTAACTTGTCCTAAACACTTAAACATTGAGTAAACAGAGGCATAGCCAGGAATTTTTCCAGTAGGGGCGCACGCCCACAGGAAAAAAAATCTAACATCACCCACGCCGTTCGCTGATAGCTAAAACAACATCCGGGTCAGGGAGGCAAACGGTGAATGGATAACATCGCGCACATAGAATAGCGCAAGCACATTCGCGCAAGACCGAAAGAAAAAAACGGCATGAAAATTAAGAATCGAAAAAACTCTTTTTTTTTTTTTTTCCAACCGGGGCGCAGGGAGTCCGAACCGGGGCGCCGCCCCGGCTCGCCCCGCCCGGCTTGGCTACGCCTCTGTGAGTAAATATGGGATAACTTGTACGCAACTACTTCAAACTGTATATAACGCTTGACAAAGAAAAACAGTTCTGTTTAGCTAAAGAATGCAGTGTGGTGTAAATTAGCACTCAACCAGCTGTTCGTCTCCCATTGTTGGCTGACTCGTCCGCGAGTGAGATCAGGTAACATGAATTGCCGCTTTCCTGTGGAACAATGCAACTTAACGTTTTCTGACCAACAACAATCTATGATCCAAATCAGAACACTTCGCCTATGCAAATATGCTCTGCTCATTGTTGGTGAAGGCCTCTTACAGGAACAAAAACACACACACATAACAAAAAGACAGTCAGGTGGTGAAGAGACTGCGGACCCCCAATCTGCTTGCTGTCCTCCGTCGTCGAGGTCTTCTCCCTGTCGTTGATGTGCCCACCCGTTGGGGAAGCACCTACCTCATGACAAAACGGCTCCTTCATCTACGAGAGCATGTCCAGGACTTGGCGGCTGCTTCTCCGGAACTTCTCCTTACCGAGTCAGAATGGAAAAAGCTTGAGACCTTGGCCACGATCCTCAAGATGCCATACGATGTCACGGTCAAGCTCCAGTCAGCCTCAATCACCCCCGGCAGCTTTCTCAAGGAATGGTTGGCCTTGAAGGCAGCGTTGCGCAAGCAGCCCCCTCTGGCTTCACCAATCACCAATTCAATGGAGCAATGAGAGGACAAGCTCTTCGACAATGATTTTTTTTCTGGCAGCCGTCTTCGTCGATGCGCGTTACCGCATTCTCCTCAGCAAAGAGCAGATGGAGCGCGCCAAGAATGGCCTCCGTGCCGTTGAGAGGCGAATCCGGTCTCGTACCCACCAGCACCTGGAAGAGCAGTCGATGGAGGCCGAGGTTGATTGCTCCACATCGACGGAGGAAGATCCATCCATCCATCCATCCATCCATCCATCTTCTTCCGCTTATCCGGGGTCGGGTCGCGGGGGCAGCAGCTTCAGGAGGGACTCCCAGACTTCCCTCTCCCCAGCCACTTCATCTAGCTCATCCCGGGGGATCCCAAGGCGTTCCCAGGCCAGCTGAGAGACAGTCTCTCCAGCGCATCCTGGGTCGTCCCCGGGGTCTCCTACCGGTGGGACATGCCCGGAACACCTCCCCAGGGAGGCGTCCAGGAGGCATCCTGATGAGATGCCCCAGCCACCTCATCTGGCTCCTCTCAACGTGGAGGAGCAGCGACTCTACTCAGAGTCTCTCCCGGATGACCGAACTTCTCACCCTATCTCTAAAGGAGAGCCCGGACATCCTGCGGAGAAAACTCATTTCGGCCGCTTGTATCCGGGATCTCGTTCTTTCGGTCACGACCCATAGCTCGTGACCATAGGTGAGGGTAGGAGCGTAAATCGACCGGTAAATTGAGAGCTTTGCCTTTTGGCTCAGCTCTCTCTTTACCACGACGGACCGGTACAAAGTCCGCATTACTGCCGACGCTGCACTGATCCGCCTGTCGATCCCGCGCTCCATCCTCCCCTCACTCGTGATCAAGACCCCAAGATACTTAAACTCCTCCACTTGGGGCAGGATCTCATCCCCGATCCGGAGAGGGCATTCCACCCT
Organism: Syngnathus typhle; assembly: GCF_033458585.1. Classification (NCBI taxonomy): domain Eukaryota; kingdom Metazoa; phylum Chordata; class Actinopteri; order Syngnathiformes; family Syngnathidae; genus Syngnathus; species Syngnathus typhle. Next base: position 12,617,377 of record NC_083745.1, read on the forward strand.
TTTCCGATCGAGGACCATGGACTCTGATTTGGAGGTGCTGACCCTCATCTCGACCGCTTCACACTCTGCTGCGAACCGCTCCAGTGAGAGCTGGAGATCACGGCCTGAAGAAGCCAACAGCACCACGTCGTCTGCAAAAAGCAGAGACGCGATGCTGAGGTCCCCAAACCGGACACTCTCAACGCCTCGGCTGCGCCTAGAAATTCTGTCCATAAAAACTATGAACAGAATCGGTGACAAAGGGCAGCCTTGGCGGAGGCCAACCCTCACTGAGAACGAATCTGACTTACTGCTGGAAATGCGGACCAAACTCTGGCATCGGTGATACAGGGACCGAACCGCCCTTATCAGTTGGCTCGGTACCCCGTACTCCCGAAGCACCCCCCACAGAACCTCCCGAGGGACACGGTCGAACGCCTTCTCCAAGTCCACAAAACACATGTGGACTGGTTGGGCAAACTCCCATGCACCCTCGAGGATCCTGCTGAGGGTGAAGAGCTGGTCCACTGTTCCACGGCCAGGACGAAAGCCACACTGTTCCTCCTGAATCCGAGGTTCGACCTCCCGACGGACCCTCCTCTCCAGCACCCCTGAATAGACCTTACCAGGGAGGCTGAGGAGTGTAATTCCCCTGTAATTGGAACACACCCTCCGGTCCCCCTTCTTAAAGAGGGGAACCACCACCCCAGTCTGCCAATCCAGAGGCACTGTCCCCGATGTCCACGCGATGTTGTAGAGACGTGTCAGCCATGACAGCCCTACAACATCCAGAGCCGTTAAGAAATCCGGGCGGATCTCATCCACCCCCGGGGCTCTACCACCGAGGAGTTTTTTAACTACCTCGGTGACTTCGACCCCAGAGATTGGAGAGTCCGCCTCAGAGTCCCCAGGCCCCGCTTCCACAATGGAAGGCGTGTCGGTGGAATTGAGGAGGTCTTCGAAGTATTCTCCCCACCGACACACGACGTCCCGAGTCGAGGTCAGCAGCACGCCATCTCCACTGTAAACAGTGTTGACGTTGCACTTAGGGGTGTAAATCGCGGCTTTTGTCACGATACGATATAATATCGATATAAAGAACTGCAATACGATATTTGCCGATATCTTAAAGCCTGCTGCGATTCATTCACGATATATCGCGATATAGTGCTCTACGATCGATTTTTTTTTTTTTTTTTTTTTAAATAAAAAATATAGAACAATATCCTGATACATAACAATTCATACGCAAAATCAACAAGGTACTGCAAACTCTTTATTTAGGAAATTACAAGAGTATTGTAGTATACAAATTGCTTACTTTAACACTGAACTTTAATGTCGTGTATTTTCTTTAAATGTGCGGCGAGATTTGTGCTCCCTGAATATTTGATCACCGCATGGCAGGAGTTACAAACTGCACGTGTCTTGTCCGTTGAGCCATCTTTTCTTTGGAATCCAAAGTGCTTCCAAACGAATGACTTGAATTCTAAAGGGGAGCAAATTTCCTCGTCTTTTTGGACACTAGCCATAGCACCAGCCCAGGAGCCGCGTACTAGTTGTCGCCTCCCCTTTCACGTGCGTGCTCTGCTCACAACACAACAACGCCGGGCGCACTGCTCCCGGAAAAAGGAAGCAAGCAACAATGAACTGGATTTCAAAATAAAGTCGCGTCTAATGTCCGAGGTCAAACACGGCGATATAAATCGATGTTTACCTTTAGCATCGATGCCAATAAATCGTAGAGCATTATATCGATTAATCGATGTGTATCGATGTATCGTTACACCCCTAGTTTCACTGCTTCCCCCTCCTGAGACGCCGGATGGTGGACCAGAATTTCCTAGAAGCCGTCCGGAAGTCATTCTCCATGGCCTCGCCAAACTCCTCCCACGTCCGGGTTTTTGCCTCAGCAACCGCCGAAGCCGCGTTCCGCTTGGCCATCCGGTACCTGTCAGCTGCCTCCGCAGTCCCGCACGCCAAAACGGCCCGATAGGACTCCTTCTTCAGCTTGACGGCATCCCTTACCGCCGGTGTCCACCAGCAGGTTCGGGCATTGCCGCCACGACAGGCACCAATGACCTTATGGCCACAGCTCCGGTCGGCCGCCTCAACAGTGGAGGCGCGGAACAAGGTCCACTCGGACTCAATGTCCCCCGCCTCCCCCGGGACGTGTGAATAGCTCTGCCGGAGGTGGGAGTTGAAGCTCTTCCTGACAGGGAATTCCACCAGACGTTCCCAGCAGACCCTCACAGAGCGTTTGGGTCTGCCAGGTCGGACGGGCATCTTCCCCCACCATCGGAGCCAACCCACCACCAGGTGGTGATCAGTTGACAGCTCCGCCCCTCAACACTTCCGGACAACACTTTGAGATGGCGGCGCGTGGACACGCAGCGGCGTCTCTCTGTCCCAAACGGTGTTTTGTTTTGTCGTTTAATGTGGGTTTCTCCGACAGTTTTGTGTGTTCGTCTCGTCGCACCGGGTTGTGCTACAAGTACAGCGGGCTGGTTCTGCTCGACATCGGCGAAAGCGAGTTTTGTGGCGATCTGGACTTTGAAGCGGGGACATTAAAGCCGCTCGGTCTGCTCCGTCCTGAAGCGTCGGAAGCGGTGTGCGAAGAGGCTGAAGAGGGGCGAGAGCAGGGGCGTCCGGGCCAGGCTGGCGGCCAACCCAGCTTGCCCGGCCGTGCCTTCCTTTCTTCTGGCGAACGTTCGATCGCTGGGCATCAACATGCCTGCTGAGATCTACGAACCGGACAATGCGTAACAGCTGTGCATCTGGAGCGGCTAGCGTGCTATCGGGCGGACCGGGCCATTGTACGAGGGGAAACATCGCGAAGAGGTGGAATGCGGGAATGGTGCCGGGACTCTGTGGTGGGATGCAAGCACTGCTCGCCTCTGGCGAAGTTTGTGATCTTCAGGCTTTTGGGGTCCTGAACTCTCTCCCCCGTTGTTTACCTGTATGTTACTCGTGTACTGTGTCTCGTCACCGTGGGATGGAGGAAATGTAATTTCGATTTCATTGTGTGTCTTGGCATGAAGGAATTGACAATAAAGCTGACTCCGACTCCGACTCTTCGCCCGAGTGTCCAAAACATGCGGCCGTAAATACGATGACTCGACTACAGAGTCGATCATCGAACTGCGGCCTAGGGTGTCCTGGTGCCAAGTGCACACATGGACACCCTTATGTTTGAACATGGTGTTCATTATAGAAAATCCGTGTCGAGCACAGAGGTCCAACAATATAACACCGCTCGGGTTCAGATCGGGGGGGCCGTTCCTCCCAATCACGCCCTTCCAAGTCTCACTGTCATTGCCCACGTGAGCATTGAAGTCACCCAGTAGAACAATGGAGTCCCCAGAAGGAGCGCTCTCCAGCACTTCCTCCAGGGACTCCAAGAAGGGTGGTGTTAGGGTTTGCAGAATATCTTCATCGTATGATTATGTTGGAATGTAACCTGTAATTTAATTAGTTTGTCCTGTCTAGACAAAATTAGTTTACCACTGATTGACTAAACTCAGAGGAAGCAATCAAAGGTGCTTTGTTTACAGAAAGTCGTAAAAGGCCCCCTGCTATGCCTTGATCAGCAGGGGGGCGTCTCCAGCCCAACCTGTGTATTCCCAAACCCCCACTTTAAACCCCACTCTGTTTCTCTCAATAAATAAGCGCCTGACGAGGCCTGAGTCAGACTTCATTCGACCATCGCTGTGAGCACAGCGACGGGTGAACTCTCCACCTGCAGGTGTCTAAAACGACTAACTTGTCTCCAGTGTGGTCCTTGCAAAATAAGTTAGAGTGAGCACCACCCTAACATTTTTGGTGCCGAAACCCGGGACCCTCATACCCGCCATCTGGCTGACGGAGGACGACGCGCTGTACACCATCGACGGGCCAGCGTCCATTGGAGGACCTGGTAACGAAAGACCTGGGAAGGAAGTTCTTCGCTGGGCCAGCATCTTAGGTCTGCCTTCGTCTGTCAGAAGTGGATTGACGGGAACCCGGCAGCGCAGCGGACCAAGGGAGACAAGTAAGTCATAGAAAAGAGCGCAGATACAGCTTTGGTTTGTCCGAGCTATGAGATACAGCTTTGGTTTGTCCGAGCTATGAGATACAGCTTTGGTTTGTCCGAGCTATGAGATACAGCTTTGGTTTGTCCGAGCTATGAGATACAGCTTTGGTTTGTCCGAGCTATGAGATACAGCTTTGGTTTGTCCTAGTTATGAGATACATCTTCGGTTTGTCCGAGTTATGAGCTACGGCTTTGGCTTGTCCGGGCTATGAAACAGCTGGGATTCTAGTCCCAGTGGAAGGAACGGGCTAAGAAAAAGGAGTTTCTTTTTCCTAATTGAGGAAGGGCGTAGATTCTTTTTTTTTTTTTGTCTGTTTTTCCAAGCTGTTTGCATGAAAGTTGTGTGGTTGAGTGTGCGACTGGTAGGATAAATTGACTGCAGAGAGAATTTGGTCAGAGGTCGATTTAAACCTGCATTGAGGATCCTCAAAGTAAAGAAAAGAAGAAAAAGAATGTATAAACCTAGAAAACCGAAGTAAGATGGGAAATAAGAACGGTAGATCCCTAGCTCTTGAAGGAGATGAGAAGTACATGGCGAGTAGATTTCTTAATTGTATGCAATACATGCCAAAGTGGAAGAAAAAGTTTGGAGTAGAAGCAAAGTTGAAAGTGGAAGTCTGGAAGGTAGTGGTTGATGTCTTGGAGGAGAGTGTGAAGAGGAAGTCAAAGGGACTGAAAAAGAGTAGTAAAGAGAAGGAATTAATTTGTGCTAGAATGTGGTTGAGTGCTTCACAAGAGAGAAGAGAACAAATCCAAAAGACAGAAGATAGAAAGTTGAGAAGTGATGAGGCTGCATCTATGTTTGTCAGGCCGGAAGACAACGAGGCCACAGTGCGCAGGCGCACTGTCCCGGCCACGGCTCCGGCCGCAGCTGGAAATGCATCTCAAGCGGAGCAAGAGAGATCTTCCGCTCGTATGCAAAACTTGTATCCAGGTTTAACAGACCTGCACCCTCCCCCATATAACAGAAAGAAAAGTCAGTGTCACATTGCTAGAAGTCCTGTACAAACAAGAAGTTTGACCACTGCTGCTAGGTTTTCCCAAAATTTGGACAATGTTGATGTGTGCCCAATGATACAGGTGCCAAACCCTATTGTAGGGGAAGGCCAACCTCCACATACGTATGTTTTTCGGCCATGGACTTTGGAAGAGGCAAGAAAAGCAGTTGAAGGGGTTACCCCTGTTGCTGAAGACCCAGATAAATGGGCAGAAGACATGGCTGGGATCATACATTCTTATAGACTGAATGGACATGAGGCAGGAGAAGCTGCAATGTCTTCTTTGGGAAAAGACTGGGCAAAGGTTAGAGGTCATTATACAGGTAGAAATAATCAAGGGCCTTTTCCCTATCCCGGTGGGGGAAATCAATTGGTAGGGGAGTATGCAGCACAATGGAATGATCTTGTGCAAAGAGTGAGAACTATATTTCGAAGACGAGCGAATTATGGTCATTTGGCAGGAATTAAACAGAAGCCTGGGGAAGATACTGATGATTTTCGCTTAAGATTTGAAAAAGAGTTCAGGGTGCATAGTGGCATCCCATTCAATGATGCAGCTGAGAGTGCTTATCAGCAACAGCTTAAAAATGCGCTCCTTACTAATTTCCGCCCTGAAATCGGCAACTGGGTGAGGAAACATTTGGTGGAAGTAGATGTTGCAAGTGTGACAACAACTATGCAATGGGCCAGACATGCTGAAAAAGTGATCAAAAGAGGCAAAAGTTCTGATGTATTTCATCTAGGCGATGATGATGATGTTGACCTAGATGAAGATACAACAGTCTTCTTTCATGGGTCCCAGCAGGCAAGAGGAAGAGGTAGAGGCCAACAAGGTCGCAGGCCTCCATATAATTCAAGACCCCCACCAGATTCAGAGACCTGTTGGAACTGTGGTAGACGAGGACACTTGGCAAGATCGTGTCGTTTTGCAAAACAATACCAATCAAAGGGTGGAGGAAATGGCGGAGGAAATGGCAGAGGAAAAGCCAAATTCTCAGCATGACTAGATTGCCCCCCTGTGATCTCTTGTCCTCCTACAGAGGAAGAGATAGTAGATGTCCATGCAGCATGGGACATTTTGAATGCATTAAAAGAAAAACCATATGTTACCTTAAACATTGGAGGAAGTGAAGTAGACTTTTTGTGTGATACCGGAGCGTGTAAGACCGTAATAAAAACTAAAGTCCCAAATCTAAAGGCCTCCCAAAATACTATTTGGGTAAAATCAGCTGATGGGCAGGTACACAAGGAGAGTATCTCCAATCCAGTCGTAGTGAGAGATGATGAAACGGGAGTCATAGCTTCAGTCTCGATTGTGCTATCCCCAAAATGTCCCATAAACCTTCTGGGACGGGATCTGATGACTAGATTGGGAATTGCAATAATTCCAGTAAAGGATGGCATGCGAGCATGTAGAGTGAGAGATGTAGACTCATATGCTGCACAGGCAGGTGAGCGGATTTGCTGTTCTTATGACGTCTCTGCTGAACAGAATGCCAAGCTACCAGGCGATTTGCTGAGTGAAGCCCGAAAACAATTGACACGACCTGAATCAGAAATGCCTTGTGATCAATTACATGTCCCCATGAATATCCTCACTGACCCACATGATGACTATATTGAAAGTTTTCTCAGTGACACAGAAGTAACTTTAACAATCACTGCTCTGTACACTGATCGCAGGTCATTTGCAGCTGCTGCTGTGCTTCTGCCCGCTCCTCAGGATGACAAATACAAGTTGTCGGCTGTACCCCACATTTCATTGTTTAAACCTCACAGTATAACATGGGCAGATGTGGGTTGCCGGATTAAACTTGCTGATTCTGTCACTGATTATGAGGATAAAGGTGATGGGTGGAGCTACAGTACCAGTTGTGACATGTGGAAGCGAACTGTGTGTGAAGTAGGTGTTGGTAGGGCAGGGGCGTGTGCGCGTCCCTGACTAGTTAACATTTGTTTGAATGAGAAGGAGGAGGGGGAATTGGCTGGGCTTCCTGACAAGCTGTGGACAAAAGGGCCATCTGATGTAGGACCGTTAACATCCATTCCGCCAGTGCAGATCAAACCAAGATCAGAGTGACGTCCAAGAGTTAAGCAATATCCTTTAAAACAGGAGGCAATAAACGGGATTGCCCCTGTTATAAATGATCTTTTGTCAGGGGGAATCATTAGGAAGTGCTCGGATTCTCCTTGCAACACCCCTATTTTTCCAGTTCGAAAGGCCAATAAAATTGATTGGCGAATGATACAAGATTTACGAGCAGTGAATGATGCAGTGCAGACAAGAGCACCTAATGTGCCTGACCCACACACACTTCTGAACACTTTGAAACCTACCCAGAAGTTTTTCACGGTAATTGATCTTAGCAATGCATTTTTCTCGGTGCCAATTCACCCAGACTCACAGTTTTGGTTTGCGTTCACCTTTAAAGGGCAAAGTTATACGTACACCAGATTGCCACAGGGATTTGCTGATAGTCCAACTATTTTTGTGCAAGCTATCATGGCCTGTTTGACTGATTTTCAGATGTCAAACAAAAGCCAACTTCTAGTTTATGTAGATGATCTCCTGGTGGCCTCTGAAACTGAAGCTGCTTGCAGGGAAGACTCTGTAGCATTGTTACGCTATCTCTGCAAAACAGGGAATAAAGTGAACAAGAACAAACTCCAATGGGTCAGACAGGAAGTGAACTATTTAGGTCACACGTTGACAGCTTCTGGAAGACAGATACAGAAAACCAGAAAGCAAATCATTGCAGATGCACCAAAACCGGAGACGAAAAAACAAATTATGTCATTTTTGGGGCTCTGCAATTACTGCAGAGCATGGATCCCACATTACGCGGAAAAGACGCAACCGCTGTTAGATATTGCGCATGGAGTCCCCATGGCAATGACAGAAAAATTAATGTGGACTCCAGAAGCAGACGATGCTTTTGTAGTGCTGAAACAGGCTCTGATGGAAACCACATCTCTTATCTTGCCAGACTACAATAAAACCTTTGTACAAACAGCAGACTGCAGGAATGGTTTTATGACTTCAGTGTTGCTGCAGAGACATGGCAGCAAACTACGACCAATTGCATTTTATTCGAAAAAATTGGATCCAGTGGCTCAATCCTTGCCAGACTGTGTCCAAGCAGTATGCGCGGCAGCGCTTGCAGTGAGACAATCTGCAGATGTGGTGCTCTTTCACAAAATGGAGTTGCTAGTTCCACATGCTGTAGATGTGTTGCTACTGCAAAGCAAGATGAACTTTTTGTCACCTGCCAGACACCTATCCTACACTGCTACGCTTCTGTCACAACCACACATTGTGATAAAGAGGTGCACAGTCCTTAACCCAGCAACGTTGATTCCGTTGCCGGGGGATGGTACACCACATAACTGTTTGGATGCTACAGAACACCTACAGCTGCCCAGACAAGATTTAATTGACACACCACTTGACAAAGGGGAAAAGTGGTTTGTGGATGGGTCATGTTCAAAGGATCCTAGAGGGAACAATCAAAGTGGGTATGCAATTGTGAGATTGCCAGACCAAATTGTTGAAGCAGAGAAGCTTCCATACAACAGGTCAGCGCAGGCAGCTGAGCTGATTGCACTAACAAGAGCTTGTGAATTGGCGGAAGATAAGGAAGTCACTGTATACACAGACAGTCAGTATGCGTTTTCTACTCTGTTCTATTTTGCAAAAGAATGGGAGCGCAGGGGGATGACAACATCAACTGGTAAGCCGGTCACCCATGCCTCCTTGTTAAAAGACTTGTTACAGGCCATTCATTTACCTGCTAAACTAGCTGTGTGTAAATGTGCTGCTCACACCACAGGCACAGATGAAGCCTCAAATGGAAACAGGTTAGCAGACAGGATTGCTAAGGAAGCAGCGGCAGGGAAACATGGCCATGAATTTTTTTTGATAGATTCAGAGGACACGCAACTCATGGATAAGACTATACTGACAGATATGCAGGGCAATGCTCCAATGGTGGAAAAACGAATGTGGACAACAAAAGGTGCAATAGCGGATACAGATAGTATCCTCCGCATCAATGACAAACCTGTTTTACCTAAATCACTTTTTAAGGCAGCAGCAATAGCGACGCATGGGCCTTGCCATGTGTCGACAGGGGGGATGAGGTCCATCATACATCAACAATTCACTACCTTTGGTTTGGATGTTTACTTAAAAAAATTTTGTAAAGCATGTCCCGTTTGTGTGAAACATAATCCACAAGGAAACATGAGACCTAAGAGAGGCTCATTTCCAAAACCGTCGTACCCATTTCAAATCATGCACATGGATTTTATTGAGCTCACACAAAGTGGACCTCACAAATACTGCCTAGTGATGATTGATGCATTTTCCAAATGGGTGGAAATAGTTCCATCTAAACATGCAGATGCCTTAACAGTGGCAAAAGCCATTTGCAAAGCCATCATACCGACTCATGGCATTCCCCAAACCATTTACAGTGATAATGGTCCACATTTTGTGAACCAAGTGGTACAGAACATGGCTGTACACCTTGGGATAACGTTAAAAAACCACTGCGCTTATCACCCTGCCAGCGCTGGCCTGGTTGAACGAGCAAATTATACTATCAAAAGCAGGTTGAAGAAATGCATGGAAACAACAGGCAGACCTTGGCCGGAGTGCCTAGACTTAGTAAAGCTCTATATGAGAATTACTCCCACTTCAGAAGGGCTAACACCTTTTGAAATCATCCACGGGAGGCCATATAGACTACCTGTGTTCCATGCAGATTTACAAAAGGCAGATGAAGAACAGTCTTTGGCAGATTTCATGGTCAGAACGCTCAGACTGACAGAGGTGTCAAATGCAAATTTACTGCCGCCTGCTCTGTCATCCTCACAGGTCGACAACACCATCAAGCCAGGAGACTGGGTCTACATCAAAGTCATCAAAAGAAAGAACTGGGCCAGCCCACGGTGGGAGGGACCATTCCAAGCCTTGCTGACTACCCCCACTGCAGTAAAGATCGCTGAACGGCCCAGCTGGATTCACCTCAGCCACTGCAAGCTACAAGGAGTGCTGGACCCCTAATTCAAAACGTGGATTGCGTAGATGCTGTTTGACTCGGCATTGCTTTACGGAAACTTGATGATTTGACCATCGAAAATGCCTTGCAAGTGATGGATTCAATGATGTACCGTTTCTGTGTTTTTCTTTTTCTTTTTTTTATTGATAACAGTCTGGTCGCCCAAGGCAGAGGGACAGTGTAACTCTTCCTGCACATAATCTGGCCGCAGGTTTTTAAGTTGCACATACTTTGGACTGGAGTATTGAGGGAAAAACCTTACTGGAAGTTATTGTTTTCATTTCATTGATTTCATTTTCTTACTTATGTTTGATTGTTCGGGTTTGACATAATCATATGATAAAACAGGAGGGATATGTTAGGGTTTGCAGAATATCTTCATCGTATGATTATGTTGGAATGTAACCTGTAATAATTTAATTAGTTTGTCCTGTCTAGACAAAATTAGTTTACCACTGATTGACTAAACTAAGAGGAAGCAATCAAAGGTGCTTTGTTTACAGAAAGTCGTAAAAGGCCCCCTGCTATGCCTTGATCAGCAGGGGGGCGTCTCCAGCCCAACCTGTGTATTCCCAAACCCCCACTTTAAACCCCACTCTGTTTCTCTCAATAAATAAGCGCCTGACGAGGCCTGAGTCAGACTTCATTCGACCATCGCTGTGAGCACAGCGACGAGTGAACTCTCCACCCGCAGGTGTCTAAAACGACTAACTTGTCTCCAGTGTGGTCCTTGCAAAATAAGTTAGAGTGAGCACCACCCTAACAGGTGGGTACTCTGAGCTCCCGTTTGGTGCATAGACAGAAAACAACAGTCAGGACCCGTCCCCCCACCCGAAGGCGGAGGGAGACTACCCACTCGTTCACCGGGGTGAACCCCAATGTGCAGGCGCCCAGCCGGGGGGCAATAAGTATACCCACACCTGCTCAACGCCTCTCACCGTGGGCAAATCCAGAGTGGAAGAGAGTCCAGCCCCTCTCGAGAGGGCTTGAACCAGAACCCAAACTGTGCGTGGAGGCAAGTCCAACTATATCTAGTCGGAACTTTTCTGCCTCGCACACCAGCTCGGGCTCCTTTCCAGCCAGAGAGGTGACATTCCATGTCCCAAGAGCCAGCTTCTGCAGCCGGGGATCAGACCGCCAAGGTCCCTGCCTTTGGCCGCCGCCCAGCTCGCACTGCACTCGACCCCTTTGGCCCCTCCCACAGGTGGTGAGCCCATGGGAAGGGGGACCCACATTTCCTTTTCGGGCTTTGCCCGGCCGGGCCCCATGGGCGAAGGCCCGGCCACCAGACGCTCGCCTTCGAGCCCCGCCTCCAGGCCTGGCTCCAAAGGGGGCCCCGGTGACCCGCGTCCGGGCGAGGGAAATCTGGTTCCATATATATTTATCGTCATAAGGGGCTTTTTGAGCCGTGCTTTGTCTGGCCCCTCACCTAGGACCCGTTTGCCATGGGTGACCCTACCAGGAGCATGAAGCCCCAGACAACATGGCTCCTAGGATCATAGGGGCACGCAAACCCCTCCACCACGATAAGGTGACGACTCATGGAGGGGACGGAGGAGGATGACTTTGAAAAAGAACTTGACAGCATTGAGCGCCGCCAGCGTTTGTCGGCCGCCACCTCGCCAACCGACATAGATGAAGACATTGGGGCAATGTCGGCACTTGGTCGAATGAAAGAGAGCCCATTTGTTACAGCTGATCGTTATCCGTCCGGCCTCAAGGCAGCGACTCGGACACTAACAGTGTCAGCGTAGCCAAGTCAGCGTAGAGCGCCTGTTTTCCGGGCTCAGGTTCATCATGTCTGATCAGCGCGGCGCAATGAAAGCTGACTTGGTTGATGCGATTTTGTTCCTAATTACAAACTCAAGTCGTTGAATTGAAACTTGAAAGTATGTGTTTATTGTATTTTTTTATATGTTTAATAAACCAAAAAGCCATCACAAAACTGTTGTAATTATTTAGATTGTGATCTAAATTAGCCTTGAATAAAGACTAAGCAGTCACATGAATTAACAGAAAAAATGGACAGCCGGACTCGGACTCGGTGCAAAAATCCGACCGAGTCCACAGCCCTGGTGCCTACGTCCTCGGTGCATTTGTTGATGTAGGCTGACACAGTCATGGCGTACTCATCAATGTCGATCTGATTGTCATATGTTGCTGCTGATCTGAACATGTCCCAGTCAGAGCACTCAAAGCAGTCCTGGAGCACCTCCATGGCCCCCTCAGACCACACCCTCACCTGCTTCACTGTAGGTTTTGCTCTGATCAGCAGGCGCCTGTAAGGAGGGATTAGCATTACAGGTAGGTGGTCTGAAGAGCCGAGGTGGGGGCGGGGGGCTGCTCTGAATGCATCTCTCATATTTGTATAGACCAAGTCCATAGTGTTCTCTCCCTGAGTTGAAAAATCCACGTGTTGGTAAAAATGAGGGAGAATAGTCTTCATGTTAGCTTGGTTGAAGTCCCCAGCAATGATGAAAACACCCTCTGTGTGCGTGGATTGCATCTCACTGATTTTACAAGTTGTCGTAAATGAGCTAAACAGTCAAAGCCAGAATGATGGTAGACAAAGTCCTACACTGATCCCGTCACAATTGCTAAACGTGATAGCAGAATTAAACAACCAAGCTAACGGTAGCAGCGGGCGTAACAGTCCTGATATTCCTGCTCAACTGTTAAACATGATCCAAAATCTAAATATGCAGCCTCTGATTGACCCAATGACCGTTAACCCTATCGATCATGAGATAGATGCTTCTGTGATAACTGGTAACATACCACCACCATTTCAGCCTAACAACTGTTCTGTTATAAATCGATCATGAGATAGATGTTATTTATGACAGTGCACCAGCGTTTCAAGACATACCCCACCAATCTAACAAGAGTGCTTCTGTAATAACTGATCAGCGTGGCGGTTCTGTTGTAGTTAATAGACCGCATTTCAATAATATTCAGGTAAGGCGGCATTTGAATATACCATCACAAACAAACAGCAATGATTTTGCAACCTTTTACCTCCAGATTGAGGAAAAAATAGATGACGTCTTGCGAGAGGTTGATGTCCGAACACAACCAGGTGACGTGATTCAAGTCGAGTTAGTGGCTGGAAATGATAGGGCTCACGTTTACCAGCAAAAGAGCGACATAAACAGTATCCGAGATAATATATTGGTTCTGCTTGAACGTCTAGCTCAATCAAATGTAGAGCTTCTGGCTGATGAGAATTTAGAGCTTATTGTCCAAATAGTCACCCCAATACGTGGCGGAATGCGTTGTCGACTGGTGAACAGTACCAACAAAGAAATTTTGAAGCGGAAAAAACGACACTTGCACATACCTCGTAATAAGGACAACAATCTATGCTTTGCTCTCTCACTAACCTATCTGCTAAATGACACGCTAACATCAAAACAGGCCGTAAGGCAGTGCCACCCCTGGGGGCGGTGCTGGGGGCGGTGGAAAGATCTGGGGGGGCGATGAGGAAGAAAGATAAGATAAGATAATCCTTTATTATTCCCTCAATGGGGAAACTCCTATGTTAGCAGCAGTACACGTAACATATACACACACACACGCATGCGGGGAAGGGGGTAAAAGATTTAAGTAGAAGGTATATATAATTAAAAAAATATGGACAGTGTATACAAAATACACAATACACAATATACAGTGGAGATAGAAAAAATATTAGATAAAAAAATAGTGCAAAAAAAGTGCAAAGAAAGCAGGTAAAAGAGTGTGAGGTAGACAGATATTGCACATAGTGTGATTGCACATATGGTTATTGCACGTTATTTGTCCGTTAGCTACGATGGTCGGCCTGGTTGTACAGTCTGATGGCAGCAGGGAGGAAGGACCTGCGATGCCTCTCGGTGGTGCATCGTGGGTGACGAAGCCGGTCGCTGATGGAGCTCTCCAGGGCTCTGACAGTCTCATGAAGGGGGTGGAAGACATTGTCCATGATGGAGGACAGCTTAGCCACCATCCTCCTCTCCCCCACCACCTCCACCCGGTCCAGACTGCAGCCCAGGACAGCGCCGGCTTTCTTCACCACCTTGTCCAGCCTCTTCCTCTCCGCTGCAGTGATGCCGCTGCTCCAGCAGACCACCCCATAAAAAATGGCGGACGCCACCACAGAGTCATAGAAGGTCCTCAGGAGGCCGTCCCTCACTCCGAAGGACCTCAGTCTGCGCAGCAGGTGGAGTCTGCTTTGGCCCTTCTTGTATAGGGCCTGAGTGTTAACGGTCCAGTCCAGTTTATTGTTCAGGTGAACACCCAGGAACTTGTAAGAGTCCACAATCTCTATGTCCATTCCCTGGATGTTCACCGGCGAGGGGGGGACTTTGCGCCGGCGGAAGTCCACCACCAGCTCTTTCGTTTTCCCAGGGTTAATCTGGAGGCGGTTCCGCCGGCACCAGTCCCCGAATCTGTGATTCAGTTCTCGGTACTCCGTCTCGTCTCCGTTGTTAATGAGACCAACGATGGCGGAGTCATCCGAGAACTTCTGGAGGTGGCAGGTTGATGTGTGGTGGGTGAAGTCAGCTGTGTAGATGGTGAAGAGGAGGGGGGCCAGGACGGTCCCCTGTGGAGCTCCTGTGCTGCAGACCACCGTGTCAGACACACGGCCTCCTGTCCTCACAAACTGCGGTCTGTTTGTGAGGAAGTCCAGGACCCATGATGTCAGCTGCTGGCAGGCTCCAGCATGGTGCAGTTTGTTCCCCAGCAGTTCTGGCTGGATGGTGTTGAAGGCACTGGAGAAATCATAAAACATGATCCTCACAGTGCTTCCAGCCCGCTCCAGGTGAGCCAGGGACCTCTGCATGAGGAAGATGACGGCGTCCTCAACCCCGATGCTCGGCCGGTAGGCGAACTGCAGGGGGTCGGCGGAGGAGCTCACCAGGGGGCGCAGGTGGTGGAGGACCAGCCTCTCCAGGGTCTTCGCCAGGTGGGATGTCAGGGCCACCGGCCGGTAGTGGTTGAAGTCACTGGGGCGAGATGACTTGGGCACTGGTACCACGCAGGACGTCTTCCACAGCTGTGGTACCCTGTGCAGCCTCAGGCTCAGGTTGAATATGTGTTCCACGATCCCGCACAGTTGCCCGGAGCAGGATCTGAGCAGCCTGGAGGTGATGCCATCTGGACCCGTCGCCTTCTTCACCTTGAGCCTGGCCAGTCCTCTCTCCACCTGGGCTGTGGAGAGCACCATGCTGGGTGGTGGGGTGGTGGGTGGGGTGGGGTGGGCTGCAGGGGGGATGGTTGGTGGGTTCGGTGGAGTTGAGAATGGGCTGGGGGGTCTTGGAGGGGGTGTAGCAGGGGGCGGGGTTGAGGTGAGAGTCCTCGGAGCAGAAGAGGCTCCAGTCGGGGAAAGTTGCAGCAGGGCTGGGTGGGTGGGGGGAGGAGTGGATGTTTGTTCAAACCGGTTGAAGAACCGGTTCAGGTCATTCACCCACTCCTGATCCCTGTCCAGCGCAGGTCTGGAGTTGCTACGTCCTGAGATGGTGTTCAGGCTCCTCCAGACCCCGCTGATGTCGTCCCGCTGCAGTTGGTCTTCCATCCTCCTCCTGTAGTTGCTCTTCCCCTCCCTGATCTTCTTCCTCAAGTCCCTCTGCACCGTTTTCAGCAGGTCCCTGTCTCCCGATTTAAAGACCCTCCTTTTGTCCCTGAGCAGGTCTTTGATCTCAGGGGTGATCCAAGGTTTGCTGTTTGCAAAAATTCTGACTGTTTTGGTGGGTATGGTGGAGTCTACACAAAAGTTAATGTAGTCCGTGACGCAGCTGGTGAGACCGTCGATGTCGTCCCCGTAGTCCTCACAGAACACGTCCCACATCGTGGTCTCAAAACAGTCCTGAAGAGTCTCCAGAGATTCTTCAGACCAGATCTGTCTGGTGTGGGTGACTGCTGGTTGCCTGTGCACCAGAGGCTGATACAGGGGGAGAAGGTGGATCAGATCGTGATCAGATCTTCCAAGGGGGGGGAGGGGGGATGATGTATATGCCTCCTTAAGGTTGGCATAAAAGAGGTCCAGTGTTTTATTTCCTCTGGTACTGCAGGTGACATATTGGCTGAAAGTTGGAAGCGTGGATGAAGGAGAGGCATGGTTGAAGTCCCCGGTAACAAGGAGGAGGGCATGTGGATGCTGTGTTTGCAGCCTGCTTACACTGCTGTGCAGGACATCGCGGGCTGCGTCGGCATTAGCATTTGGGGGGACATACGCAGTTATCGCGATAACGTGCGAGAGTTCCCGCGGCAGGTAGTGTGGCCTCAAGCTAACGGCTAGCAGCTCAATGTCCGCGCTGCAGAGTTGCTCCTTGATAGTGATGTGCCTAGGGTTACACCATCTATCGTTCACAAACACAGCAAGCCCCCCTCCTTTCCTCTTACCGCTCTCTCGTGTCCTGTCTGCCCTTATCAGGTTGAATCCGTCCAGAGCGACGACAGGGTCCGGTGTTTGCTCCGTTAGCCAGGTTTCCGTGAATAGCAGCATGCTACATTCCCTGTATTCCCGTTGGTGCCGTGCCAGCGCCGTTAGCTCATCCATTTTATTGCAAATGGATCTCACATTCCCGGTGATGATGGTGGGGAGTGTGGGCTTGAAGCGGCGTTTCTTTTTTCGGCACATAACACCCGAGCGTTGTCCTCTTTTCCTCCTCTTCAGCTCGGGGGAAACATTGGGCTTGTAGCCTGTTAGCTTCCCTTGGCTACAGAGGGCTAGCAGCTGACCACGGGTGTAAACAATGGAGCGTTTACTGCCTGCTTCGGCGGTTGCTGGGATGATGAACCAGGTGAAAAATAGATAAAATAAGACGGCCAGCCTCACTGTTTTCGCAAACATGTTTCTGCCCGGTAAAAAGAAAAGCACAGGACTGAAAAAAAAAGAAAAAAGAGTAAAAAAAGAACATATAAAACGAGACAATATACAGACGAGTCGACGGAGCTGCTGCAAACGTGTCGCCACTACCGCGGCGCCAACGATTATAGGGGCGGTAGAGGGGGTGGCAGTCCGAAGTCGAAGTCAGAAGTTTGAACGTTTGACAAAAAAAATGTCTGACTGCTATCAGGTGCTGTGGAACAAGGTCAAGATGTACTTTATTGCCTTCCCAACATCATATTTAGTAGAACGGGGCTTCAGTGCAGTCGCCTTGCTTCTTTCCAAGCAAAGAAACCGACTGAAAATTACTGACCGCGGGGATCTACGACTTCTTCTTAGTGAGTTCCAGCCTGATGTTGAGAAGCTTATGTCCCTGCACCAAGCACGTCCATCCCATTAATATTAAGTGTGAGACAATGAAGGTTACTGGTGGAATGTTTATTTACCATTCTATGTTGCTGAAACTGTTAAAACTGCTAAAAAATAAATTAGTTTACTAAATTGGGTTTTATTTGTGAAATACACATTTGTGTTTAACCTTTCTCTTTTCAAATTGCAGCATACCAAATATCAAGAAAGAGGTGTTTGTTTCTATATGTGTCTGTGGGGGGGGGGGCGCTAGGAATTCACTGGGGAGCCAAGGGGGCGCCAGCCTGCAAAAGTTTGGGAACCATTGCTGTAAGGCAAACCAGGCTTTTACATCAGAGTGTGCGTTTAGATTGTCAAACACCTGTGAGTCTGGGCGATGTACATAAATTTGAAAAAGTTCTCAGACGGAAAATAACTGTAATATACCGAAAAGAAGACAACCACCCCATGACTTTCTTCGCCACACATTACCCTAAAACAGACGGACACTTTATTAGTCTTACACCTCAAGAATCATTACTACGGCGTGAAAGCTATAGACATTTGTGGGGCATGCATATTTTTGCAGACACTGCTACAGAGGCCATGAAAATTGGCGACTCCATCAGTGTGAGGGGCACTGTAACATTTGTCTCGATCCTCGTTGTAAACAACGACGATTTAAACATGTTGTCTGCCCCGATTGTAACAAAACTTGTCATAATCAGGAATGCTTTGCCAAACATAAAGAGTTTCGAGCGACGGATTGTGTGAGCAACTCCACTTCATACAAAAAGTGCTTCCAATGTGGCCTCCAATATTATGTGAAAGCTGATGGTACCGGTGTTAAACATCGTTGCCCCGTTAAAAGATGCGCCATGTGTGATGAGGTGATGATGCCTTGCTGAACCCGCACATGTGCTACATACAGCCCATCAAGCCTCAACCACCTTGTAAAAATGTAGTCTACTATGATTTTGAAACTTATGTAGATGCATATGGTTTACACAAACCCTTTCTTATCTGCTGTAAATCAAATAGACTAGCGAAACAGTAGTTTGGCACAGACGGTGTTGACAAATTCCTCACATTTTTTCGAAACCCCCGGTTTAAACAAACGACATTTGTTGCACATAATGCAAGAGGCTTTGATTCAAAGTCATAGTCAAAGTCAGCTTTATTGTCAATCTCTCCACGTCACAACACACAAAGAGACCGAAATTACGTTTTCTCTATCCCACGGTGACGAGACATATTAC
Organism: Syngnathus typhle; assembly: GCF_033458585.1. Classification (NCBI taxonomy): domain Eukaryota; kingdom Metazoa; phylum Chordata; class Actinopteri; order Syngnathiformes; family Syngnathidae; genus Syngnathus; species Syngnathus typhle. Next base: position 12,635,967 of record NC_083745.1, read on the forward strand.
ACAATAGACATACAAGTAAGCATGGTTGCGCAGAGTGCTACAACCTCTCTAATATATGTCCAACAACAAAACGCCCCTTTCAGGAGAGATTTGACAACACCCAAAAGAAAATTCAGGAACTACAGCTTAAACAAGATGTGCAACTTGTAATTATGTGGGAGCACGAATGGTTGCAAATGAAAAAATTGAACATAGAGGTTAGGGAATTCCTGAAGAAAAACAAATTTCCTACACCGCTTAAGGCCGAGGCAGGCTCTTTTCGGAGGTCGAACAAACACATTTGTTTTAAGATACACGGCAGAAGCTGATGAGAGGGTGTTGTACGTTGATGTCACATCATTATATCCTTTCATTAATAGTACAGGCATCTACTCTGTTGGTCATCCAACGATTATCCACGGTGATTTTAAAGACCCAAGACTGTATTTCGGCTTCATAAGCGCCACCGTCAAGCCGCCTCGTGGTTTGTATTTTCCTGTTTTACCTTTCAAAACAGCTAAAGGTAAACTCGTCTTCACACTGTCGTACATGCGCTGAGCATAACAACCAGCAGACAGCTTGTACGCATAATGATGAGCAAGGATCGTTAACAGGTGTTTGGACAACTCCTGAATTTGTTAAGGCACTTGATCTTGGCTACACTGTTGCTGATATTACGGAAGTATGGCATTACACAAGAGCGAGCGACACAATTTTCCATGATTACATGCAAACATTTCTAAAAGGTAAACAGGAATCTTCAGGCTCTCCAGCGGATGCGGTCAGTCAAGCTGATAGTGCTGGTGCTTCCGGTGCATTTCAAAATACATTTCCGGTTTGCTTCCGAACGACAAATAACCATGTTGTATTCTTCTTTTCATAGAAAACAGTTCTTACGTCATAAAAACAATTCTGAGGGCAGAACACTCCCCGTCTGGCATGTAATGCCACTAACCTTTGAAACTACTTCCCTTTTTCTCAGTCCACTTTTAATCCGCCTTTTCCATGAGAAGGACCACTTCAGAAATGGGCCGCAGGTAAGTCTTCGAGGTGCCATGGGATGATGTTTTCACCTCAACCTTTCGGACCCTTCCATCGCTGCTCTCGGAGGTGGATATGACCATAGCCATCGGCCAATCATTCCTTGGCACTTGAGTTTGCTTTAGCAGCACAATGTCCCCAGGTTGAAGGTCGCGGTGTGTCCTGTGCCATTTACATCTTTGATGAAGAGTGCTCAGGTACTCACTTCTCCAACGGTTCCAGAATTCGTTCGCCAGCGCCTGCACTTGCCTCCACTGGCCTCCCAGAAGGTCTTTCCCGGCAAACTCGCCCGGAGGAGAAAGCAGGCCTGGCTTTTGTGTCAGTAGCATGGAAGGAGACAGCAAGACTAAAGCAGAGGGGTCTGATGAAATAGGTACCAACGGCCTGGCGTTGATTATCGCCGACACTTCCGCCATCAGCGTGCACAGGACCTCATAAGTATGTTTGTTCTGCAGAAGCATGGAATCTAATATTCTTCGTGCCACCCCAATCATGCGTTCCCACACACCTCCCATATGTGAAGCGTGTGGTGGGTTGAACACCCACATGCAGTCTTTGCTGTGGAGATAATTGAAGATCTTGTTCTGTTTTTCATGTGAGGGCCTCATCCCTAGTTCTGCACTAGCAGCCACGAAATTCGTCCCTCTGTCTGACCTGAGCTGCTTTGCTGGGCCCCTGACGGCAAAGAATCTCCGTAGCGCATTTATGCAACGGGCAGTATCCATTGATTCAATAATTTCAATGTGTACTCCTCTGGTGCACATGCATGTGAACAGAATGGCCCATCTTTTGCTTTCTGCCGCACCTCCACGAGTGCGTCGGGTCACCACTGTCCACGGTCCAAATACATCCAGCCCCACATAGCTGAAGGGTGGAGAGGTGTCGAGTCGCTCCGGAGGGAGGTCAGCCATTTTCTGCACTTCCACCTTCCCTCTCAGTTTACGGCATGTCACACAGTGATAGAGAACAGAGCTGACCCCCTCTCGCCAGCGACAATCCATAGTCCAGCTGCCCTGATGGCTCCCTCTGTGAATTGTCGCCCCTGGTGCTTTACCTCTGCGTGATGGTGTTCCACAAGCAGCCTGGTGACATGGTTTTGCTTCGGGAGGATGATTGGGTGTTTTATCTCTGAGTCGAGAGAAGCATGCCTGAGGCGCCCTCCGACCCCCAGCAGGCCCTCACACATGTAGAGGTCCAGGGTCAAGATCTGACTTGAGTTAGAGACCTCTCTGTGTGCTTTGAGAGCAGCGTATTCATCTGGATATGCATCTCTCTGGACAGTCTCTAGTATGAGTCTCTTGGCTGCTGCAAGCTCCTCAGGAGTGCGAGGTCCGCCGCACTGATGCCAGCCTTTGCATGCATGCTGCGGTGTGTCTGTTGAGTCTGAGGTGGCGATTGACTTGTGAGAATGCATCTGATGTATCAGAAAGGAAACTGCTCTCAGCAAGGAGCTCCATTTTGAAAAACGCTAAAATCTTGAAGAGGTAAGTGGCTTGGTTTCGATGTGCGTAAGTAAAGCTGTCACTTGCGGTCTGACCTCCACATCTTTCCCAGGCTCTATCAGATCAAACTGAATGTGCTTATCCAGCTTAGGAGTCTTGTGAAGAAAGTCGGGTCCTACGAACCACATTGTGTCCATCAACTGTGATGCAGGTACTGGCCTGGTGGCTAAGTTAGCGGGGTTATGTTCCGACGGCACATAATGCCACTTCTCAGGAGAGGTTATTTGGCGAATACGATGCACACGATTGTGCACGTACACAAAGAAGCGTCTTGAGTCATTATAGATGTATCCAAGGACCACCTTGCTGTCGGAGTAGAATTTCACAGCGTCTGGTTTGTAGTCCAGTTCACTCAAGATCAACTCTGCCAGCTCAACAGCCAGGACGGCACCACAGAGCTCGAGTCGTGGGATCGTAGCCTCCGGCTGCGGTGACAGTCTAGCCTTCCCCATCACAAATCCCACTTTGCAATCGCCCTCCTTACTGACTGCTCTTAAGTATGCAACCACCCCTATGGCCCAGTTAGATGCGTCACAAAAACACACTCAGTTCGGTGTACCTTGGCTCCGAGAGTGACATTGAAACATAGCAGCGGGGCACATGGAGGCTGCTCAGCTCTTTGAGTGATGATTCCCATGTTTCCCACATGCTCGCCTTTTCGTCAGGGAGTGGAGTGTCCCAATCCTGGACCCCACTGGACAGCTCTCGCAGCAGCAGCCTGCCTTTGATGGTCACTGGGGCGGCCAGACCCAGTGGGTCGAAGACGCTGTTGACAACTGACAGCACCCCACGGCGAGTATAAGGCTTATCAGCAATGGCTACCTTAAAGGTGAGCATGTCTGTGTTAATGTCCCAGCATAAACCTAGGCTCCTCTGCGCAGGGAGAGTATCATCATCCTGCCCCAGCTCTCTAATGCCAGAGGCCAGCTTTTCAGGTTCGAATGCTTTCATCACAGTGATACTGTTCGATGCTATTTTGTGCAGCTTCAAATTAGACTCGGCGAGTGAGGCACAGGTACGTTTCAGCAGGTCTATGGCAGCAGACTCGGTCCATCATCAACGTAGAAATGTCTATGCACAAAATGTGTTGTGTCATTGCCATACCTTGCTTCACCTTTCTTAGCCGCACGTCGTAGTCCATAGATGGCTACTCCAGGCGATGGGCTGTTGCTGAAGACGTGTACCCGCATGCGGTACTCTTGAACCTCTTTAGACAGGTCATTGTCTTTGTGCCACAGAAATCTGAGGTAATCTCTGTGCTCATGCCTCACCAGAAATCCATAAAACATCTGCTGGATGTCCGCAGTGACAGCAATGAGATCTTTCCTGAAACGCAGCAGCACGCCAAGCAGAGTGTTATTCAAGTCGGGCCCTGTGAGAAGCACTGAGTTGAGGGAGAGGCCGTTCAGTTGGGCGCTTGAGTCAAACACGACCCGTATTTGCCCAGGCTTCTGGGGGTGGTACACACCAAAAAAGGGCAGGTACCAGCATTCTTTTGCGTCGTCAATGGATGAGGCAATCTCTCCATGGTTGTTTTCAAAAAGCTTTTCCATGAAGGAGGAAAACTGCTCTTTCATCTCAGCGTTTCTTCTCAAAGTGCGCCGTAGAGAGCTGAGACGAGACAGGGCTTGCGCTCTGTTATTTGGGAGCCGAGGGTGAGGCGACTTAAATGGTAGGGGAGCTACCCAGTTATTCCTTTCATCCCGAGTGACTTCTTTTTTATTATTTTCAAGAAGAATTAGCCTTCAAAGGACATGGCACACTTGTTGTCGCTGTCTGTTTGTTGGAAAACAGTCTGCCCGAGCTGATCCTCGACTGGCAATGCTTTCAACGTAGGTGTAGTGTGGCCATGCTTGTCCTCCCCGCCGTAGCATGGTCTCTCTTTCACACAGATGTTGTTTTGGCAAGGAACGAGAAGTGACGGACGTCCATTTTGAAGCACATGAGTTTTGAAGATGCTCAGGGTTGGCTTGTGGCCGTTGTCCAGGCAGACTTCGACTATAACGACCCAGCCTAAGTCCAGGCGCTGGGCAAAGGGTGCATTATGAGGACCATTGACTTGATCTCTCACTTTGTGTGCACGTATCATATCTCTCCCCAACAGGATCATCATCTCTGCATCAGGATCGAGCTTGGGAATGAGAGGAGCGAGATGTTTCAAGTGCGCGTGTGCGAGGGTTACCTCATGAGTTGGAATCTCAGATTTGTTACCGTTTTTCTCCGTGTATAGTGCGCCCCCATGTATAGTACGCACCCCTAAAAATGGCATGCTGATGCTGGAAAAAAAGCTTGTACCCATGTATAATACGCACCCAATTTTTATGAATTTTTTAAAAAAAAATTTTAAATTTATTTATTTTATTTTATTTTTTTTTAAGTCCCAATGATCATCACACACGCAGGGAGGCAATGGGTCCCATTTTTATAGTCTTTGGTATGGTCTTAACTAGGCTGGATGTAATTTTTTTTGTTGGCGTTGATTTCTCCGACTGCCCGTAAACGCACCACCGCGCTTCGTGCGCGCACGGGACAGCAAACGAGCAGGTGATCGAGCAAGCCTTGGCTGATACGAGAGCATTGCGGTCGCATGGAGCGTGTTTGAAGTGAACAGCAGAGAAGAAAGGAACAAGGCAAAGTGTTGTGAAATAAAATGCACAGAACGGATGCGCAAGACACGTCAGCTATATAAAGAGCGAGAGTTGTTTTCTTCCTATTAGTTTCAATTCACAGTTTAATTAGCAGTTTCAATCAGCAAATAACAAAATGCGTATTACAGGTACCGTTTTTTTCCGTGTATAGTGCGCAATATTTTACTAATTTATTGTCCTAAAATCTGGGGTGCGTATTATACATGGGTACAAAAAAAAATTTTTAAATTTAAAAAAAATTTTTTTTTTTTTTTTTTTTTAAAAGAAAGTCATGGTACAACAAAACCAACAACAGGACTGACCGACAAAGTCGTGGAACAAAAAGACAGGGTGACATTACCACAGACAGGAACAGAATGACAGTAACACATGCAATGATCCAACGGTGAGCGAGGGGCAGACAGGACCTAAATACAAAACACGTTACATCGATTGAGGTGACACAGGAAGAGCGGGGTGACACGAACAGAAACTATGGCAACCTAGACACATAGCAAAACTGGGGACGAGACATGACAAATCTCCCCCGAAATAAAACTCACCTTTCTTCTTGTTTGTTGTCAATCGCGCATCGCATTCAGCCATCTTGCCCAACACACTTAGTAAAATTCATAATTGACGACACATCGTTGGATGCCATGGTGCAATCCTTGATGGTGTGTTATTGTCAAATATTGTTTGTTTTTTAATCTCCATCGCGGACCGGACGTCATACGGAGGCCGCCATTACAGATGCGCAGAACGGTTGCGCAAGACACGTCAGCTATATAAAGAGCGAGAGTTCAGTTCTCCACCTATTAGTTTCAATTCACAGTTTAATTAGCAGTTTCAATCAGCAAATAACAAAATGCGTATTACAGGTAATATTTTATTTCACAACACTTTGCCTTGTTCCTTTCGTCTCTGCTGTTCACTTCAAACACGCTCCATACGACCGCAATGCTCTTGTATCAGACGCTCGCTCGATCACCTGCTAGTTTGCCGTCTGTCACAATGTACCCTACACAAATCCGAAACATTTGTTGCGGCTCCGAGTCACGACGAGGGGCAAGCTTTGGTTTCCAAGGGTGTTTTTATTCCTCTTCCCGTGTGCGCACGGAGCGCGGTGGTGCGTTTAGGGGCAGTCGGAGAAATCAACGCCAACAAAAAAAATGACATCTAGCCTAGTTAAGACCATACCAAAGACTATAAAAATGGGACCCATTGCCTCCCTGCGTGTGTGACGATCTTTGGGACTTAAAAAAAAAAAAAATTAAAAAAAATTGAAAATAATTCATAAAAATTGGGTGCGTATTATACATGGGTACAAGCTTTTTTCCAGCATCAGCATGCCATTTTTAGGGTGCGTACTATACATGGGGGCGCACTATACACGGAAAAAAACGGTAAGTGATACTGTGGAGACAGGGAAAATGACGACGGTCACACACCTGCGTGAAGCTGGCCCCCCACCCCACGCAAAATTTAAGGAAAATTGTCTGTTTCGTTTGTGCTTGGTTTGTGCCGTAAAATTTTTCGTTTGTGCAGTAACGGATTTCTAGTTATAAATGATTATTTTATAGGTCATCCAGAGTTCACCCTGCCCCCCCATCTGCTCCGAATGAACCCAAAATGGTACCGTTCGTTTGTGCTTCCTTTGTGCTGGTTTGTGCTGCAAAATCCTCGTTTGTGCTGCTACGGTTTCGTAGATATTATACATTTAATTTAATTTATAGCGATGACGTCACACCATTTAACTCCATATAGTACCGATTGTTTGTGCTGTAAAAAAATTAGTTTGCGCTCAGTGAATCATTCAATTTGTCATTTATTTATTATTGATTTATTTTCTAGAGACGTCAAAGCCTTGCTCCATCAATCGTTAATTAACCATGTTTGTGCCATTGTAATTTTTCATTATTAAAATCATGCATCTTCTTTAACTCCATGTCATGTATTTTATTCTAACAATTTTTCACTTGACATCATGATAACTCCTCAATTCTTACACATGTATTATCCAACTAATTACCATGCAAAGTGACCCCTGCAGTAGTGATGTGCATTCCAGTTCTTTTAGGTGAACTGAATCTTTAGAATCAGTTCAGTCAAAAGATTTGGGGTTTTTTATCCAGTGGAAACAACCCATACACGTCAAACAATACAACTACCCCCCCCCCCCCCAAAAGAAAATATGTATATATAATAATAATTGCCTCGGGATAATTAACACATTTCTTTCTATAATACAACACTTACACACTGATCCGATGGCAACAGTCTCTCACCCGGTCGTGAACGGGAAGTTGCGTCACTGACTCGTAAAGTCCCTCCTCCATCTAATGCTCGCTGGCGCTGCTGATGGTCGTTCGTGAAGAGTCACGAGTGCGGACAGCATTGCCTCTATGCCATTGCAAAGCGACACACTTTTTGCAGACATTGATGTTTTAATTTTGTATTTGTTAGATTGTAGTTGATGGTGTTATTATACCAAAGACGTTTGTGTTTGAATAAAAGGTTTGAAAAAAACCTTATGCCGACATTTGTTAATTTTGGGGACACCAACTCATATAACGTAACCCACATACATAGTCATATAAAGCAGTTAACCAAATGTCTGATTTTTATGTTTTGATTGGCGAATATAAAAACAAGGAATAAAACATCAGACAAGTTATAACATAAATGTTCATTAAAATAATAATAATAATTGTTCTGCCTTCAGAATTGTTTTCATGATGTAAGAAATGTTTTCTATGTAAAGAAGCATACACAATGGTTATTTGTCGTTCGGAAGCAAACCGGAAATGTATTTTGAAATGCACCAGAAGCTGCACATGTTTTTGTTGAAGCGACTTGACAACTGATGAGTTGAGAGACGTTAGCGTTACTTACGTCATCTAAGCGAATCTTTCTCCTCTCCTTATGCTCACGGAATCAACCGCTGTAAATTGTTTTATTGGATAACTTTATTATTGTTTATAAAATAAGAAGAATATTCATAGAAGAAGTTAAGTGTGTTAACTTCTGAAATAAAGGGAGCAAGACGCACTGAATCCTGGCTCAAGTGTTCTATACATGAGTTTGGCTGGCTGATGAACTGTGACAACGTACACAAAGTACATAACGCACAGGGAGATCAGTATAATAATAATAAAAGTACATCTCAAACAAGCAATCTAATGTGAAACTGCAGTCGATATATTGAATAACAACATTTAGGCATAGTATATATGCATACACGTTTAAAACCTACGATAAGTAAATTGTAAATCTACATTCTGGCTGACATAGTTCACGCCAGGAGACGCAACATATTCACTGACTGATCCGTTGATGCACAGGAAGGCAGTTCACTCATTGACTCGTTCGCAAATGGGAAAGCCAGGATTTGTTCCCTCACTGATCCGTTCTCGCGGTGAACTGGAAATGCGAATCACTCTGTGAGTGATTCACTCAGTCAGTGATTCAGTGAGTGATTCGTTCACTCAGTTCCGTTCGTTGGTGAACGGGAAATGCAATTCGCGACTCGTTCGTGAAGGGGAAGTTAGGTCATTTTCTTCTTCGTTTTGTTTTACGGCGAGGTGGCACCAGCTTCAATGCGCATTACCGACACCAACTGATTGAAGTTCTATGGCGGCTGTGGCGAAACGTTCACTCACTTGCCAACATTACTCTGCAGGCCGGTAAGACACATCGCAACCGGGTGGCGAAAAACAAAGACGTGCAACTTTTTCAAGCGACAAACTATCTCCGAAGATTTAATAACAGTGAGTCACAGAAAGCGTATTCTTCTGTGAAGTGACCATCGACAAATGTAAGTAAAATGTGTAAAAAAAAAAAAAAAAAAAAAAAAAAAGAGTTCATACAATATAGAATTAAAAACACCCCAGGTAGTCTGAATAGCTAGTTAGCGAACATTGTCTTATTAGACGTGTGTAATTTGCACACACCGAGAAAACTAAATTTCTATAGAAAGCATCCTTGATACATTTTGATGTGAAAATATTTTTCCCATTGCATCATTTTTCCGTCCATGCATAGCAATTATAATGAACACGCATGTGTAATTTTAATTATTCAAGCAATGAATCCTGATTATATTTATTTGCCCTTCAATTAGATGCCCAAACAACCAGCAGTAGACAATGATTTAATTGTTGCAGTTCTCTGCTCATCGAAAGAGGCCATACTTGAAAATGGTAACATAGCCACTCCAAGTGCTACTGTGTCGACAGATCTGAGTGACCAGTTGGAAAAGAAGATGTCTGCAAAAGCTCTCTGTACACCTTTGTAAAAACAGACACAATACCTGGTCAGCTCTGGGATTCAGTCTTGATGAAACTGATCCTGAAACGAGCAGTGAAGCAAGCTCGGAATCAGGCGCTGAACGGTCATTTCAGCTTCATATTCCTTTTGACAAGTGGATGGAATTTATTCCGGAAAAGGCTGAATACAAAGATAAGAACTGTCGAACCCAAAAAAGAGAATATACCGTAATTTTCGGACTATAAGTCGCATTTTTTTTCATAGTTTGGGTGGGGGGGTTGACTTATAATAAGGAGCGACTTGTGTTTTTTTTTCAAAAAATTTTCACCCCAAAAAAAAGTGGAACCGTGATGTAGCAAGGGATTACTATAATTTGAATTTCAAGTTACGCCAGCAGCGCGACGCGGCGTGGCGCGGCGGTTGTTTACATAAAGGACAAAGATTGATCACGGGATGACGAAGGGCCCCACGTACTACCGGCATCATTAGCGGATTTGTTTCTAAGTGACACGGCGGACTAAGAGTTTGAAGAATTTAAGGATTTGGAGTCACACAGAAGGTTTGAAAAAATATTATGGCTTTTACCCACGCCCGGTCCTACTCTACGGAGCTCTCTTTGACCTCCGTGGATTGAAGTCTGGGGCCGGCGCTCGGCCGGGTGGCTGTCCAGGGACAGTGGATGGGCCTCTGTCATGGCTTTTATGCACGCCCGGTCCTATTCTATGGATCTCTCTTCCACCTCCGTGGCTGGAAGTCCACGCCGCCACACGCCTGGAAGTTTGTTTTGTTAAATAAAGAGCTGTTTACCAAACCCGCGTCTTTCCTTGTACTTTGTTAAGGCTACAATATAGTTATATACTAGATCTCTGGAAGAACGACGAGGCTGACGTCAGGGCTCACGCGCGGCGTTGTTGACAAAAGACGAGGAATTTGATCGATGGATTTAATGATTTAGAGTGCACAGATGGTTTGATAATATTATTGCTTATATAATAGTTATTTGATTTCTAATTTATATATCTTTATATGGGCCTGTGGAATATTTTGAAGTGCACGCTCCGTCAGCGGCGCGCACCCATTGTTGACAAAGGATGATCGATGGATTTAATGAATTGGAGTGACACAGATGGTTTTATAAACGTGTTATTTATGTAATAGTTTTTTTTAAATAACTCAATGTTACGTCAGGGCCGTTCTCAGCTCTTCGTTTGTGTTTATATCACGTTAGCATACCTATCGTTTAGCCTGTTGTTGCTCGTTCATGACTGTTCTTGGTGTTGTATTTTGTCGAATAAATTGCCCCCCGAAATGCGATTTATACTCCGGAGCGACTTATGTATGGGGTTTTATTTCACTTTTTTGGGCATTTTATGGCTGATGCGACTTGTACTCCGGAGCGACTTATAGTCCGAAAATTACGGTACAATTTTGAAGCCTGGCACCTGGACCCACATCATAAATGAACAAATCTGGAAAAACTCAAAATTCCTTGCACATTTGTTTTTAAAAGAGCCAAGGTCCATCCATTGGCCTCAAATAATTATATCAAAATCAGAGGATACTGCAAGGAGAGCCAGAAATTAACAGCCCAATAATATTGAACTGTTTCATTAAGAACAGTGATGACTCCCTAGACACTGGTAGTTCAAAGCGGTTTCTATCTGGACAGTTGCGTGTGCAGGTAGCCAAGGAACTTTGTGAGGGCAGGATGGAACCACATGTATGCCGAGCATCACAGGCAAATAAACTGATGAACTTCGGAGACTCCGAGCCAAGCCACCTGCCAAATTTGGCCACTCTGCGCAAGGCAAAGCAAGAGAAAAATGATTAGGCATTAGGTGACAAAATATTTTTCTCATTGCAGATGTTGAAATACAGTGCACCTCACAATGACAGCATCAAAGACATTGGACTTGACCGTTTTTTTCTGTCACTATTGGAGTCAAACACAAATGGATGTGTACAAGAGCTTAAAGAAATCTCACCCAATATTGATGCAACTGGCTCAATAGTTAAAAAACTGATGAGACCGAATGGCATGTCTGGCCATATCTTCCTGTATCAGGGTGTTATGACAGGGCATACCAGCTCCAGTATCCCAGTCGTGCAGAGGCTGTCAGAGAAGCATGATGTTAATGCTATCACACAGTGGCTGAAAGAATGGACCCATGCAGGTGCATCTGTTCCCAAAGAAGCAGTGAGTGACTTTTCTCTGGCGATTCTTGGAGCTCTAGTCAAAGCTTTTACCCCTCATCCTGATCTGAAGAGCTTTAATATTTCACGTGGGAATCAACCTGCACATCTACCCCCATGTTTTGTCAGGGTAGATGTCGCACACTGTATTAAGATGATCTGCCGATGGTACTGCCTGAAAGACAAAATATCTTGTGTTAAGGATTTCTTTGTCAGGTCAATAGCACAGCTTCTTAAGTCACAATGTTTGCAACATGCAAAAGAACTTCTTCGTGCTTCCACCATTGTGGCACTGAGTGAGACAGAGGGTAATGTCAATTCTGGAGCCCCTATCCCATCAGAAAAGTGCAAGTAATACTTGAGAGCGCAAATCGCAGAGGAATTTGTCCCCATTTCAGATGAGGAAGTTGAGGGACAAGAACCAGGTGATGCATTAAATCAGCACATCCAGACTAATGTCCGACAGTGGGTGACAGAAATAGGTGAGGAGAGCAGGTCACTTGCCATGGCTGATGGGGATCGAGACAACATCCACTTCCTCCCTGAGATTATTCCCCACATAACAAGACTTGTAAGTTACTTGGCACCCTGGACAGCAATAATGGTCCCTCTCTTCAAAAGCACCAGCATCACTACAAGTTCCGCAGCTGTTGAAGCAGAGTTCAAAAACATAAAAAAAAGGCCTTTTCAAGTTTAAAGCCTACCCATTCGTGTGGACCGGTTTGTTGCTCGTCATCTTTCCTTCATTGAGGGAAACATGCGGATTTGCTCTGCAAAACAAAAAAGTGAAAAGGATGTGTGTGTGATGCCACGACTGTCAAAGAGCCTGACAATGTCTGCAGTACTTGTCAAACTGAAGTAGTAAACAAAAGGGAAAAGAAAATCTCATCCTGGAGCGGAGCCAGATGCATTTACTGACAGCGCAGTTGAAAACTGGAGAGGTTTAACGGTCCCACCGAAAAAAAGAAAGATAACTTCATATCTCTCTCCTTGTCCTGAATGGCTGCATATTGATACACAAGTGGGCTGGGAAAAAGTCAAGGTGCCATTGTTGAAAAACGGGAACCATCAACAGCCTGTTAAACTTTGCACATCAAAAGTGTCTGTGCTCAATACTTGTGCATTTGATTCTGTCTTTCAATGTTTATGCTGTTCTTTCTGTGAAGGTTTTTCACTTGAAAAGACTGTTCTGAACTATGAACGTGGGAACCAATTCCTCCACCTGGTGAAAACCAACACCACACAGGGTGTGAACCCACAGGTATACTCACAGAGGGCGGAACTGCTGGGGGAAATATTCAAACCTGTCCTCCTGACCTCTGGTGCTCTCCAGTGTTTATTTGATAAAACAATGCTCCTCACAGTACTGCAGTTTAAGCCAACAAGTAACAAGGCAAGTTTAGTTTAGTTTATTGTTTAGCACATATTATTATAGCAATAACAGTGCAAGGAGGGAGACGAAGCCTAGGGCTTGTAAAGAGCTCCACTCCGGTACAAACAAAGTGCAAAAACAAACAAAGCAAACAAAGTGCTGTGTCGTCAAATGTCATTCAAGTGTTTAAAAAAAATACATATCTACATACATATATATATATATCTACATATATATATATATATATATATATATATATATATATATATATATATATATATATATATATATATATATATAAAAAAGGTAATTTGATGTCACATTATGTATCAGAGAGAAAGAAGGAAGGATAATGCATCTTTTGAAGGAACTTATGACTTTCAGCCTGTCAGTGAGGAAGTCAGATAAGACTAACTTGGACCAAAACGCTGTTGGAAGAAACACTGAACAATGGGATTGCTCATTATAGATAGATAGATAGATAGATAGATAGATAGATAGATAGATAGATAGATAGATAGATAGATAGATAGATAGATAGATAGATAGATAGATAGATAGATAGATAGATAGATAGATAGATAGATAGATAGATAGATAGATAGATAGATAGATAGATAGATAGATAGATAGATAGATAGATAGATAGATAGATAGATAGATAGATAGATAGATAGATAGATAGATAGATAGATAGATAGATAGATATAGATATATATATATATCTATATATATATATATAGATAGATATATATAGATATATATATATATATAGATAGATATATATCATCATCATCATCGGCGGTCACTCGTAGTCGAGTATGACGGTCCTCCTTCTTGGTCTTTGTGGGTCTTCAGGTGGTTGAAGAGGCCGATCCTGGACCCAATAACTCTGGTGCAGTGTGGACAGGGGAATGTAATGGTGGTGGGTTTGGGTTGGGCCTGCTTGGTGGGGGCTCTCTCCTTTCTGCGTCTGCGTTTGTCTTGAGCGGCATGGTGGAGGTCAACGTTATATTGCGCGGCGCCGTCACGGACAAGGATTCTCCACGTCGTCCTGTCTGCGGCCTTGTCTTCCCAAGTTTTAAGGTTTATGTGACACTTCTTCAGGTTTGCTTTTATGTTGTCCTTGAACCTCTTCTTCTGACCTCCCGGGGCCCGCTTTCCTTCAGCGAGCTGGGAATAAAGAACTTGTTTTGGGAGGCGAGAGTCAGGCACGCGGATTACATGGCCAATCCATCTCAGTTGGTTTTGGGCAATGGTGGCAGTGATGGTAGGCAAGCCAGCCTCCTCCAGGACGCTGGTGTTGGTGCGTCGGTCCTTCCAGCTGATCCTGAGGATTTTCCGGAGGCATCTCTGATGGTAGGTCTCCAGTGCCCTTAAGTGCCTGCTGTATGTGGTCCAGGCTTCTGACCCATACAGAAGGGTGGGGAGGACCACAGCTTTGTAGACCAGGATTTTGGTCTTTGCTTGGAGGTCACGATTCTCAAAGACTCGCTTCCGTAGCCTTGAGAAAGCCCCACTGGCACAGCTGAGGCGATGGTCAATTTCATCATCAATGGTGGCTTTCGATGACAGGAGGCTGCCAAGATAGGGGAAGTGGTCAACCTTTTCCAGTCGGATGTTATCAATAGAGATGTTTGGGGGGCGGACAAGCAAACTGCAGTTTCGTAGTGGTTGGTGGAGGATTTGGGTCTTTTTTATATTAATGGCCAGACCAAGCTGTTTGTATGCCTTCGTGAAGGCAGACAGAATACTCTGTAGGTCTACTTCTGACAGGGCCACAAGGGCATTGTCGTCCGCATACTGCAGCTCCATGATGGATATGGTGGTGGTTTGACCTTTAGCCCTGAGTCGGTTGATGTTGAGGAGTTGGCCGTCAGTTCTGTACATGATTTTGACTCCGTGGGGCAGATGCTTGCATGTATGGCGGAGGATAGCAGCAATAAAGATGGAAAATAGTGTTGGAGCGATGACACATCCCTGTTTGACACCTGTGTCAACCCTGAAGGGTTCCGTCTCGTCTCCACTGCCGCTGAGCACTGTGGCTGACATGTTATCATGCAGTAGTCTCAGTACTCGGATGTATTTGTCTGGGCAGCCAATCTTGGATAGAACCAGCCAAAGGGCCTGACGGTTAACTGAATCGAAGGCTTTGGTGAGGTCTATAAAGGCCATGTATAGTGGTTGATTTTGTTCCCGGCATTTTTCTTGCAGTTGTCGAGCAATGAAAACCATGTCTGTGGTGCCTCTGTTTGGGCGAAATCCACTCTGAGACTCAGGAAGGATGATTTCTGACAGGGGGGTGAGTCTGTTAGCCAGAACCCGAGCGAGGGCTTTCCCTATGGTGGAGAGGAGAGAAATGCCACGGTAATTCCCGCAGTCTGCCTTGTCTCCTTTCTTGAATACGGGGACGATTAAGGCATCTCTGAGCTGCGCAGGGATTTCCTCTTCTTCCCAGATCTTAAGAAGCAGGGCATGGATGTGCCTGAGAAGGTCGGGTCCGCCTTTCTTCAAGACCTCTGCTGGAATTCCATCGGGCCCAGCAGCCTTGTTGTTCCTCATCTTCCCAATGGCATCCTGCAGCTCGTTCAGGCTGGGTGGCTCTCCCATGCTTTCAGCTGTGGGCTGTTGTGGTAGTTGATCAAGAGCCTCCATCTCAGGTGTAGTGTCCCTGTTTAAGAGGTCCTCGTAATGTTCTTTCCACCTGTTTGCAATTGCCTCCTTGTCCTTCAGCAGCAGGCCATCCTTTGAGCGAAGGGGGGTTAGGCAGCGGTGGCTGGGACCATACACCGCTCTTGTGGCATCAAAGAAGCCTCTCGTGTCTCCAGAGTCAGCAAGCTGCTCGATCTCCAGAGCCTTCTTTGTCCACAATTGGTTCTTCAGTTTCCTAACCTGTGTTTGGACGGCTGCCTTCGCTTTGGCATGGGCTACTCTTTTCACCTTGCAGTGGATGTCATTTTGCCAGGTGATGAAAGCTTGCCGCTTGTTGTTAATTAGCTGCTGGATCTCGGTGTCATTCTCATCAAACCAGTCTTGATGCGTCCGCTTTTTGTGCCCGAGGATTTTTTTGCAGGTGTTCATTATGGTAGTCGAAAGTGTGCTCCAGTGTGTTTCAGTATCCTCTGGGTAGTGGTTGGGCAGCGCTGCACTAAGAGCCTCCTGCAGCTGTTGTTGGTAGGCGGTGTCATTCAACAGCTCGATGTTTATTCTTGGCCGACATTGTCTTTTCTGCATCCGTTTTTTCCGCATTAGGCGGATGGACATGATGGAGCGAATGAGGCGATGGTCGGTCCAGCAGTCGTCTGCACTGGTCATTGCTCTGGTGTTTAGGACATCGTGGCGGTCTTTAGAGCGGACAATGACATAGTCGATGAGATGCCACAGTTTGGAGCGAGGATGCATCCAAGATGTTTTGAACTTGTTTTTTTGACGGAAAAGTGTGTTGGTGATGACCAGGTTGTGTTCTGAGCACTTGGTTAGTAGTAATGTGCCATTAGAGTTTGTGTTTCCAACCCCTTCTCGTCCCAGCGTACCCCTCCATAGGTGGTGGTTTCGTCCCACTCTGGCGTTGAAGTCTCCAAGCAGGATTAGCTTATCCTCCTTGGGGACTTCCGATAGGACTTTGTCTAGGTCAGCGTAGAAGGCCTCCTTATCTTCGTCCTGTGCATCAAGTGTTGGTGCATAGGCACTAATGACCGTGGCCATCTGATTGTTGGCAAGCATCAGGCGTATGGTCATTAGGCGCTCGTTAATGCCCACAGGGAGTTCATGGAGGTGGTTGATGAGGCGGTTCTTGATAGCAAAACCCACACCATATAGATAGATATATATAGATATATACACACACACACACATATACATATATATGTATATACATACATACACATATACACACACACATACACCTACATTCATATATACACACACACACACCTACATACATATATACACACACACACCTACATATATATACATATACATACACACATACACCTACATATACATGCATACACATACACAAGTAACCAAACAAAAGCATAACAAGCTATATATTAATTCGTCATATTTATACATGCATACATACTACGAATGTGTATGCATATATACATAAACAAATACACTATACAAAATGAGAAACATAGTAGTATAGTACATATAGTAGTACATAATAGTCACATAGCGATGTTGAAACAATCAAAGAGACACCAGGTAGGAGTAGCTTAGAGGGGACAGAAGAAACTGCAAGCAGAAAATAACAAAAACAAGGAAGAATCAGAGTATAAATTGTGGTTTAAGTTAATGTTCTTAGTATGAATCAGCTTAGTGCGGTGGAGTAATTATGGAACTGGTAGGATCATGAGTAGAGAAGGTGGTATTTCAGCTGCTTTCTAAAAGCAGCCTGTGAAGATATGGATCGGATGTGGATTGGTAGCTCATTCCAGAGTGAGGGCCCTCTAAAGGAGATATTATATTGA
Organism: Syngnathus typhle; assembly: GCF_033458585.1. Classification (NCBI taxonomy): domain Eukaryota; kingdom Metazoa; phylum Chordata; class Actinopteri; order Syngnathiformes; family Syngnathidae; genus Syngnathus; species Syngnathus typhle. Next base: position 12,653,425 of record NC_083745.1, read on the forward strand.
TGGCGTGATGTTCGACAGGAAGGTGGGTGGAGATTGTCCCTCTGTCTTGTTGGATAAGAATGAAGATCAGATACAAATGTGAAGAAATTATAAAAGGTGGCTGGAAGACAGTGTTTCCTATATATATATATTTATGGATGAGTAGACAGGTTTGAAGAATGTTTACTTTATCAATTGGCAATAGTGAATAATTTTTAAACAGCGGTGCCGTTGGTTCATACCTATTCGAGAAAGAGATCATTCTTAGGAACTTCTTTTGTAAGATGAGTAGTTTGTGAGGTATGTTGGATATGTGGCTGCCCAGACTGTGTTGCAGTAATTGAGAAAAGGAAACAGGAAGCTATAATACAGAGTGAGATGAGCAGAAGGATGGACCAAGGGAGAAACTTTTCGTAAAATACCTAGCATTTTCATAGATCTTTTGAAAACCAAATCAATGTGTTCAGACCAGTTTAATTGTTTGTCTACTATAACTCCTAAGAATTTGGTGCTAGCAACTTGATGGATTTCGTTATTGTTTATGTAAATTTTGGTCTGTTCTTTGGGGTAAGATTTATTTATATTGCAGAAGATCATGAAGTTACATTTTTTTATATTGAGTGACAACTTATTTATTTTGAACCATTTTGTAACAGCGTGCAATTCAGTATTTACACTTGCAATGAGGAAATTAAAATCATCGTGGGTGGCAACAAGATTAGTATCGTACGCAAATAACAAAGGGAGAAAATTTGAACAAGACATGGAGAAATCATTTATGTACACCAAAAATAATAGAGGACCCAATATTGAGCCCTGCGGGACCCCAGATAGTTTTTTCGATCTGTTCGAAGAACAACCATTTATATATACATATTGTTCTCTGTTAGCGAGATAGTTTGTGAACCATTTCAGGGCAGAATTGTTCACTCCATATCTCTCTAGCTTAGCGATGAGGATCTTATGGTCGACGGTATCAAATGCTTTACTTAAATCTAGGAAGACACCAAGAGCGAAATTCTTTTTGTCAAGAGCTGTTGAGATATGGTTGACAAGCTGAAGCAGTGCATGCTCAGTAGAGAATTTTTTGCGGAAACCATATTGATGTTTATAGAGAATATTGTTTGTTTTTAGGTGCTTTCCCAATCTTGAATAAACAATTTTTTCTAGAATCATGGAAAAGCATGGAAGAATGGATATAGGTCGATAATTACCATATTCATTTGTCTCACCAGCTTTAAAAATAGGAATGACTTTTGCAATTTTTAGTTCTTGGGGTACAATGCCAAACTTTAATGATAAGGAGAAAATGTGTGTCAGTGGAATTTTTATTGGATGAATGATTTTCTTAATAAGTATGCTTCTGATCTCGTCTTGGCCAGGGGCCGTGTTTTTCAAGCTCATGACGATGCTGTAAACTTCCTCAACACTAGGGGGGTCAAGAATAGAGAGTGAAGGAAACTGCCCTGTAATTAGGCAACAGGGGCTTGTATCAGAGGTTGAGAAGCTAGATGCCAAAGTAGCGCCAACATTTCACTTGTTTGTGCAAACATTGCTGTCCTGCAGACCTGTAGCATGGCTTCTCTTCAGACTGCTGCTGAAGAGGGACTCAGCCTTCCTGACTCTCTCTGACCTGATTATTGTTGCCAGTGATGACAATGTGATGAAGAATGTAAAATAAATGCTCACAGCTAAATTCAAAATGAAAGACTTGGGTAAACTGAACAACTTTCTGGGTATTGATTTTCATCAAACTGATCACTGTATAACAATGTCACAGAAAAGATATGTTGACAAAATACTTGACAGATTTGATATGCAAGATTGTAAACCATGAGCAACACCATGTGAACCTAAGCTTAACTATTCTGAAAACACAGGAACCCTGAGTGATCTGAAGAAAAATAGAGGCTGTTGGCAGCTTAATCTATTTATCAACATGTACCAGACCAGATCTAAGCTTTGTCGTGAGCAAACCTTCCTAATACCTTTCCAAACCAACTATAGAACAATGGGCTACAATAAAACATGTACTGAGGGCAAAAAGGAAAAGATGTTGTGTTACAAAAAGAGTGATGGTGAACTACTTGGGTTGGAAGCATTCAGTAATGCAAACTGGGCTGTACATGATACTGACAGACATAGTACGTCAGGTTATTGTGTTAGTTTGAGCCAATTTGGTCCCTTAATTTCATGGAAAACCAAAAGACAAGCAACAGTAGCTCTTTCAACGTGTGAAGCTGAATGCATGGCCTTGGCTTCAACTGTACAAGAATGTCTGTATTTAGTACAACTGTTAGATGGTGTTGATGGGTATCATTACAAGCAGCCAAAGGTTTATGAAGAGAATCAAGGAGCCATAGCCTTAGCTAAAAATGCTGTACAAAGACAACAATGTAAACATGTTGACAAAGTACCACCTTGTAAGATCAACTGTTAACGATGGCAAAGTAATGCTGGACTACTGTCCAACAGAATATATGGTGGTTGATCTCATGATAAAACCTCCAACAAAGTCTAAGTTAATGAATCTTGTGGCATTTATGTTTGGAGAGTACAAATTTGTTTATGGAAAGTGTTTCTATCATATGATGAATTTGGTGGTATTTACATGTTTATGAAATGTGTATGCATTACCTTGAGAAAAATCATTGCATTTCTAGTTTGCATGTATTTACCAATATACTAAGAGCAAGTGGGGGTGTTAGTAGTATATGTGCTCTGTATATTGAGAGTTTTATTTTGAAGGATGCTACACAGGAAGTACTGCTTTTACTATTTCTGTTAGACAAATGTTCTTAATAAAATCCAGGTGTTACCAATGTGTTAATTGGGCACTGGCAAACCAAAGTGAGTCGTCGTTTACTCTGTCTCCACAGTACGACTCATTTTATTTAAATAACTCTGCTAACACGGACTACCAGCCGCCTGTGAAAAGGAAACATGCTTTTAAGAGTCGAGCAAGCTCCTGCAACTACACTTACACAAAAGACACTTTAATTGAAAGGCTTCGAGACAAAGGCACAAAAATCGAAGATTGTTGTTTGGCCTGATGTGGTTGGTTGTTGCAGCACCCATTCTTTGAAGGTGGTCATTGTTTCAAATGCAAGAAAGACTTCACAGAAACACTGCATCGCTACAATGAAGATGGCTACCAGTCGTATTGCACCGTGTGCTGTGGCGGGTCAGAGGTCATGTTTCTGCAAGGAGTGCGTGGAGATCCTAGTGGGAGAGGTAACCTTTTGTGAGCGCAAAGATATTGATCCGTGGAGCTGCTACATTTGCCAGCCAACACAGTCCGAGGCAAAGCTCAAATTCAGGCCAGACTGGAGCGTCAAGGTCCAAGACTTTGCCAACAACAGCGCCATGGAGTTTGAGCTTCATACAGATTACCCGGCCATCGCTGCAGATAGACACAAGCCCTTGAAGGTTCTGTCGCTCTGTGACGGTATTGCAACAGGATACCTGGGGCTCAAGGACCTTGGCATCAACGTGGAACGCTACATTGCGTCAGAGATTTGTGAGCGGAAAGAATTGTTTGATGGCACCGGAAGGCTCTTCCTTGAATTCTACCACATTTTGACGCTGCTGAAGTCGGAGGGTGACGACCAGCCTTTCTTCTGGCTATTTGAAAATGTGGTGTTCATGTCGAGCAAAGACCATACGGACATCTGCAGATTCCTGAAGTGCAATCCTGTTTGTGACTATCAGCCCCGCACATCGAGCTCGCTACGTCTGGGGAAACCTTCCAGGCAAGAATAGGTCGGTGGGCGCATCCTTGGATCAAAAAGTGAATCTTCAGGATTGTTTGGAAGTTGGCCGTGTGGCAAAGCTGGACAAGGTGCGAACCATCATAACAAAGACAAACTCCATGATTCAAGGGAAATTGAGACTTCCGGTCATCATGAGCGGTAACTGTGGTGTAGTGAAATGGAGCAGATTTTTGGCTTCCCCAAACATTACACGGATGTGAACAATACGAGCCACTTGCAGCGCCAGAGGGTCCTGGGGCATTCCTGGAGCATCGCCGTCATTCGCCACCTGATAGCGCCACTCAAGGAGTAATTCGAACGTGAATCACACCAGCCAAGTCCGTAAGGCCACAGATGCATGAATACCGTTTCTGGACTAAAGACCGCAGCCGAATAAAAGCCACGCCAGATAAAATTAGGTGAAAGTATGGTTTTGTTTATATATTAGCAGCACGTGACAATAAGCTCAAGGTGTTTTAATGTTTAATTTCCATATATATGCACAAATCATACAAAATCATTAAGGTCATGAAAAATTCCTTGGTAAGCTGCACTGGACTAGAAAATGCAGGGTTCAAAGCTTGTGCAAAAAGTAGCGGCTTATAGTACAGAAAATACAGTACTTCCATGCACGAGCGCGAGAGCTCTTTGCGGAAAACCAAATGCTTACCACTGTATGTTGGTGTCCTCCCACAGTTCAACAATGGGTTTTTATCTTTCAATAATTGGCTGGTCCAGTGAGCCTGCCCCTTGCAACCGTACAAAAGAAAAAAGATAAATGGATGTACAAGCCGGATTCGGTTGAAGTTGAAAAATTGTGCAAAATGTAAATAAAATAAAAATACAATGATTTGAAAATCATTTTCAACCTATATTCAGTTGGATACACTACAAAGACAACATATTTAATCCTCAAACTCAAACTTTATTTCATTTTTCAAATAATTAACTTAGGATTTCATGGCTGCAACACATGCAGTAGAAGTTGGGAAAAGGCATGTTTACCACTTCGTTATACCACCTTTCCTTTTAATAACACTCAAACGTTTTGGAAGCGAGGAGACTAATTCTTTTAGCTTCTCATGTGGAACTATTTCCCATTCTTGCTTGATGAACCGCTTCAGTTGTTCAACAGTCTGGGGTCTTCCCTGTCGTATCTTACGCTTCATAATGCGCCACACATTTTCAATGGGAGACAGGTCTGGACTGCAAGCGGGCCAGGGGAGAACCTGGACTCTTTTACTTCGAAGCCACGCTGTTGTAACACGTGCAGATTGCGGCTTGGCATTATCTTTCTGAAATAAGCAGCGGCATCCATGAAGAAAGATGTCGCTTGGACGGCAGCATATGTTGCTCCAAAATCTGTATGTACTTTTCAGCATTTATGTTGCCTTCACAGAAATGTAAGTCACCTATGCCATGGGAACTAATGCACCCCCACACCATCACAGATGTTGGCTTTTGAACTTTGCGTTGATAACAGTCCGGATGGTCCGCGTCCTCTTTGGTCCAGAGCACACAACGTCCAGTGTTTCCAAAAACAATTTGAAAAGTGGACTCAGACCACAAAACACTTTTTCATTGTTCATCAGTCCATTTTAGATGAGCTCGGGCCCAGAGATCCCGGCGGCCTTTCTGGATGTTGTTCATAACCGCCTTTTGCTTTCCATGGTAGAGTTTTAACCCGCACTTACTGATGTAGAGATGAACTGCATTTATTAACAGTGGTTTTCTTAAGTTTTCCTGAGCTTATTTGGTGATATCCTTTACGCACTCATGTCGGTTTTTAAGGCAGTGCCGTCTGAGGGATCGAAGGGCACGGTCATTCAGTCTTGGTTTCCGGCCGTGGCGCCTATGTGCATTTCAAATCATTGTATTTTCGTTTTATTTAGATTTGACACAATTTCTCAACTTCAACCGAATCCGGTTTGTACAAACGAGGAGCTGAGAACGGGCCTGATGTAACATTAACAGGTATTCAAATAACTATAACATAAATACTACGTTTATCAAACCATCTGTGTCACTCCAAATCATTGAATCCGTCGATCAAATTCGTCGTCCTTTATGTAAAGTACGCTGCGTGTGCGGCGTGCCGCTGACATTGGACTCGGCGTCAGCTGCAGTTCAAATTATTCCACAGGCCCATATAACAATATATAAACTATATATCAAATAACAATAATATATTTCACAAAACAAGAACTCATCCTATGTAATTTAACATAAGTCGCTCCTGAGTATAAGACTGGACACAGAAAGCTTTTTTAAAGTTTTAATACCATACCTTAACATTTCTTTCCAAACACTGCCTGTGACGCGGCAGTAATACCGCAGAAACACAGCACTAATATAGTTTGATTAAATAAATAAAAAATTATGTTTATGTGTATTGAATCAGTAAAACATTTGATGTCTTGACGGTTTATTGTGGTGTCGGAAAAAAGTGAATTGACTTTGTTTCCTACTTTTGGATTTTATACACATTGCTGTGATTGTTTACGGCAATGGGTCCCATTTTATTCGTGTTTGGTATGACCTGGCTGGGTTTTGATCGCACAACTTTCCAGTTTCAGGGTGGACACTACCACTAGGCCACTGAGCTGGAGCTTTTGTGTTGTTTTTAGTTCATATAAACTTTTAGCTTTTTTTTTTTAACCTATTTTAGCAGATGCACTGATCGTTTGGCATTTTTAATTTTGTTGTACATGTGACAATGACAATAAAGATCTATTTACCCATCTGTGTAACCAATAAAGTTGTGACGCTATGCCCAAACAGCTTTTTTTTTTACTCCACCACGCATAAAAGCGAGTGGAGACGCCAAGCTGCCCTTGTTACAGCAAACCTGAAGACAGAGGTAAGTGGTTTCTCAGGTATCTCCCCTCCAACTTCAAATTTATAATAATAATAATAATACAGACTGATAAATTATTCAAGCGACCACCTGCCAGTGTTTGCAGTGATCCAGGACTGTACAAAGAAAAAAAAGGATGCTATAACTTTTAAAATGTGTAGAATGAACTCTGGTAATTCATTTAACTCATTCAAAAATGACCTTTTAACTGACTTTTTGACTGGTAAAAGGTATGTGGGTGATGTAAATGAAGCCTACAACACATTCATGGCCATTATATCCGAACTTTATGACAAAAATTGTCCTCTTGTAAAGAAAGCAGTTAAACTAAATTCAGTGGAAAAACCATGGCTGACAAAGGGAATCTTAAGTGCTTGCAAGAAGAAAAACCTACTATACAAAGATTTATTAAAGATAAGAACAAAGGAAGCTGAATTAAAATATAAGATCTATAAAATCAAATTGATTAAAATAATGAGAATCAGTAAAAGGGACTACTATAGCAAGATACTGGAGGAAAACAAGAGTAATACAATAATAACATGGAAAGTGTTAAATGAGGTTATTAAAAACAGAACTGGAAAGCCAGGATATCCTTCTTACTACATAACTATGAATGAGCTTACTGTGATTGCAGAGGAGTTCTGTCACGGACAGAGCAGGGAGAGGACTCGAACGCAGAGTTGGATAACTCACTGGCTTTATTGTCTCTGTGGATGGCCGCTCCGAACCAAAGGCGCCTCGCAAGGAGGGAAAAAGTGGCAACAAAAAGTGCCTCAACCCGAGGAAAAAGGGGATAACCAAAAGCGCCTCTACTTGAGGGAAAAAACGGTCCGGGAACAGCAAACAAAAGACGCCTCACACGGAGGGAAAAAACAAGGCAAGAACACACAGGCAAGGTTCGGGAGATAGCTGTGGCTATGGATTCGCTGGTGGTCATGGTAAACAAGACGCACTGGCGCAAGGTGATGGGACGATGCGGGCTAAATAGATCTACGGGGGAAGGGTGAACACAGGTGCAGACAATCAGGGCTGATGACACAGGTGTATGTGGTTGTCATCCCGGGGAGGTCAAGCGGACGGTTGTGCAGGGGAAGGAGCCATACTCTGTGCAAAATAAAACAGGAAGTGAACACACAAGGGACATGACAAAACAAAACGATCTACAAAACCCTGACATCATGACAAGTTCAATGATTACTATGTTGGTATTGGGCCTACTTTGGCAGAGGAAGTAGCAAAAAAAGGGAGTACAAGTGACCTACTTAAGGATGTACCCATAGCCGAACGTATGGTTCTAATGGGAACGAATGAGAAGGAAATAATAGAAATTGTTAGAGAATTTAAAAGGTAAAAAGTCAACCGACTGTAACGGGATAGATGTCCCTTGTTAAAAGTATCATTGAATGTGTAGTGAAACCCCTTACACATATCTGCAACCAATCTCTGACAAATGGTGTTTTTCCAAGTGAAATGAGTAACTGCTAAAATTATCCCGATATATAAAGCTGGGTACAAATTATAGGCCAATATCTCTACTCCCACAATTCTCTAAAATATTAGAAAAAATATTTTATAAAAGGCTTGATGATTTTATTACAAAACAAAATATTCTGTGTGACCAACAGTATGGATTTCGGAAAAATAGGACCACCACACTAGCTTTGTTAGATTTTGTAGCTTAAATAACAACAGCTATTGAAAATAGACTGTTGTAGGTGTTTTCTTGGAGCTTAAGAAAGCTTTTGATACTGTAAATTATTAAATACTGTTAACAAAACTTGAAAGATATGGGATACAAGGTATGTCACTCACTTGGTTAAACAGTTATTTATCAAACAGGAATCAATATGTGCAACTTATGGACTGTAAATCAAAACTAAAACAGGTAAAGTGTGGTGTTCCTCAGGGCTCGATATTAGACCCCTTGTTATTTATTTTGTATGTCAATGATATATGCAAGGTCTCCAGGTTACTCAAGGCTGTACTTTTTGCAGATGACACAAACCTGCTTTGCAGTGGGGAGGACCTGGATCAATTAATGGATACTGTGGGTATTGAAATGGAAAAATTACAGAGTTGGTTTGATACAAAAACTAACACTAAATTTAAGTAAAAAAAGTATTATATTTGGAAACCGTCCGACCAACAGACAAAATTCTTACAATAAAAAATATAGAAATAGAAAGAGTAAATGAAGTAAAATTTCTTGGAGTGCTTATAGATAATAAATTAAGTTGGAAACCACGTATAATGTATATCAAATCAAACATTTCAAAATCACTAGCAGTATTATATAAATCAGTCATTATATTCCTTGTACTGCTCCTTCATACTCCCATACATTATGTACTGTGTGGCGGTGTGGGGCAATACATACAAAACAAACACAGATCCAATCTTCATTCTTCAAAAAAAAGCAATAAGGACAAAATATTGGCGGGATACCGTAACATGCTGTGAAGTTGTTTAAGTTGCTTTTGTATAAAAAATTCCCCTCTCACCCTCCGCGGGTGGTCTCCCACTCCAAGCTCGGGTCCTCTACCAGAGGCCTGGGAGCTTGAGGGTTCTGCGCAGTATTTTGGCTGTTCCTAGCACTGCACTCTTCTGGACTGAGATGTCTGATGTTGTTCCTGGAATCTGCTGTAGCCACTCCTCCAGTTTGGGGGTCACTGCCCCAAGTGCCCCAATGACCACGGGCACCACCGAGGCCTTCACTTTCCAGGCCTTCTCAAGCTCTTCTTTGAGGCCCTGGTATTTCTCTAGCTTCTCAAGTTCTTTTTTCCTGATGTTGCCATCGCTTGGTATTGCTACATCCACTACAACGGCCTTCTTCTGCTGTTTGTCCACCACCACAATGTCCGGTTGGTTCGCCATCACCATCTTGTCAGTCTGGATCTGGAAGTCCCACAGGATCTTGGCTCGCCCGTTCTCTGCCACCTTAGGGGGTGCTTCCCACTTTGAACTTGGGGCTTCCAGTCCATACTCTGCACAGATGTTCCTGTACACTATGCCAGCCACTTGGTTATGACGTTCCATGTATGCTTTCCCTGCTAGCATCTTACACCCTGCTGTTATGTGCTGGACTGTCTCAGGGGCCTCTTTGCACAGCCTACACCTTGGGTCTTGTCTGGTGTGGTAGATCTTGGCCTCTATTGCTCTGGTGTTCAGAGCCTGTTCCTGTGCAGCCATGATGAGTGCCTCTGTGCTGTCCTTCAGTCCAGCTTTTTCCAGCCATTGGTAGGATCTCTTGATGTCAGCCACTTCACTTATCTGCCGATGGTACATCCCATGTAGGGGTTTGTCCTCCCATGATGGTGTCTCTAGCCACTCTTCCTCTGTCTGCCATTGTCTGAGACATTCACTGAGCACGTCATCCGTTCGGGCCTTTTCCTTGATGTACTCATGGATCTTGGCTGTTTCATCCCGAACAGTGGCTCTCACACTCAGTAGTCCTCGGCCTCCTTCTTTACGGCTAGTGTACAGTCTCAGGGTGCTGGACTTAGGGTGGAACCCTCCGTGCATGGTTAGGAGCTTCCGTGTCTTGACATCTGTGGTTTGCGTCTCTTCCTTTGGCCAGCTTATTATTCCTGCAGGGTATCTGATGACTGGCAGGGCGTAGCTGTTTATTGCCCGGATCTTGTTCTTGCCATTTAGCTGACTTCTGAGGACTTGCCTTACTCGTTGTAGGTATTTGGCTGTGGCTCCTCTCCTTGTGGCTTCATCGAGGTTGCCATTTCCTTGTTGGATACCAAGGTACTTGTAGCTGTCCTCAATGTCTGTTATTGTTCCTTCTGGGAGTGAGACCCCTTCTGTATGGACTACCTTCCCTCTCTTTGTCACCATGCGACCGCACTTCTCTAGTCCGAATGACATTCCAATGTCTGTGCTGTAGATCCTGGTTGTGTGGATCAGTGAATCGATGTCTCGCTCGCTCTTGGCATACAACTTTATGTCATCCATGTATAGGAGGTGACTGATGGTGGCCCCATTTTTGAGTCGGTATCCGTAGCCAGTCTTGTTGATTATTTGGCTAAGGGGGTTCAGACCTATGCAGAACAGCAGTGGGGACAGAGCATCTCCTTGGTATATGCCACATTTGATGGAGACTTGTGCAATTGGCTTGTAATTGGCCTCAAGGGCTGTTTTCCACAGTCCCATCGAGTTTGCAATGAAGGCTCTCAGGTTCCTGTTGATGTTGTACAGTTCCAAGCATTCAGTGATCCATGAGTGTGGCATGGAGTCGTAGGCTTTCTTGTAATCAATCCAGGCAGTGCACAGGTTGGTGTGTCGAGTCTTGCAGTCTCGGGCGACTGTACCGTCAACCAGCAGCTGGTGTTTGGCTCCTCTGGTATTGCTGCCTATGCCTTTCTGTGTTGTGCTCATGTATTGAGCCATGTGTACACTTATCTTAGCCGCTATGATGCCTGACATGATCTTCCATGTTGTAGGGAGACAGGTTATTGGCCGATAGTTGGATGGGACTGTACCCTTTGTGGGATCCTTCAGGATCAGGATTGTGCGTCCTTCAGTTAACCATTCGGGGTGAGTTCCAACTTTTAGTAGCTGGTTCATTTGTTCTGCTAGGCGCTCATGGAGTGCAGTCAGGGCTCGAAACTAACGATTGCCCGATTGCCCGGGGCAAGTAGCGATGGCAGACGGGCAAGTAGAATTTTTCCTCACTTGCCCGAACTTGCCCTGCCATAATACCATGTTTTCAAGCTGTAAAAAGACGATTTTGTGCATAATTTCTCGCAACTTCTGCCGCTTCTGGTCCGACATTTTGTTTTCTAGGGAGCGGTTAGTTTCTCGTGTAAGTCTGCAATACATTGATAATGGCAAAGCGCTTCGTAATTAAATGCATGCTCCCTCACCCGTCCCTGGCTCTTCTGCGCCTGCGCACCAGCAGAGCTTGTTTCCGGTTGGCGCGAAAATACTAATCTATAGACGTGACCTCCAACTGCCCAAATTTTCAAGTTTAACAAACAATGAGCATCTTGAATTACTTCGCCCTGAAGGGTAAGTTTTAATTCCAAAATATTACAGTAGATTTTTTTCTACAATTCCCAAAATATGAGCCCTGTGGACCTGAGATGGGGTGTTGTGTGGGTGTGGGTGTGGGTGTTTTGG